>NC_053495.1:178968663-178971163 GCF_905171775.1 Rana temporaria
AATCAACCCCAATGGATCACCAGTTGGGCGATACCTCTCATTGTTCTCTACTTCTTCTAGGCGGGTTTCTTATATAATAAGACAGTGCAAAGAGCAATAAGGTTCAGTTTTGGAATATATAAGGGCTGATGGGTTGCTGTGGGTCATGTACTTTGCAAACTGCTCTTTGCTTATGCATGACAATGATGGATTCAAATCACAGCTTTCAAACTAATGTACAGCACATCTACCTACCTATGTAGAGGGTCATCATTATTAAAATGCATCATTAAAACTATTTTTTTTTAAAAGACAGATTTAATGCATATCCCATTGCAACACATTACTACACTACCATTAACAACTGATGACATACATCAAGGTACAAGGGCAATAATCATAATATATATTAGTGAGGGCAAAGAGAAATTGTGCATGCATTAGGTGCCTGACTGAAACAAAGAAACCCTTTATGTCGCAACTTGTGCAGTAGAGACGTATTGCTCCGCTGAGGTGTCAGCTGGGACCTGAACACCGCATAAGAGAGGGAAAAAGAGGGCAAGCTTTGCTGCCCAAAGTATGCCGCCGTCCCATTCCTAACCTGCACAAAAATCTCATATTTTGTTGCTGTGGACAACAGATCCATTTGCCTGCGCCCGTTTCTGGTGTTAAAAGCTTTGTGGTCAAGGAACTGTATAGTCCTACTGTATACCCGCAATACCGATTTAACGCCCATGCAAGTACTAGCAGTACATACCAGCTAGTACCAGCAAGAAAGGTGCCCGCAGCGCCTATTTAACGCCAAGCTACGCCTATATAACGCAAATGTTAGTAACGCCAAGCAGAGCCTATTTAAGCCAAGCAGAGCCTATTCAATGCCAAAGGTGCGCCTGCAGCGGCTTTTTAAAGCCTATGGAATGATATAGGACTGCTGTCCGGTTTTCCTGGATTTGTAAAGAGAACCTATGTAGCAAAGGCTGACCTAGCCCTGAAAATGATAAAATATGGAAGTTAACTGTATACATGTTTTCCTTATTTTTTTTTTCCTGAAGCAAATAGGTTTGCTGCTTTTGTACCCATGCATATGATAAATGTATGTATCTGTGACACAATGGAGGCTGATTTACTAAAAGAGTTGAGAATGTAAAGATTCACTTCACATATCCAATCATGTGAAAAACAAATCCCTGTTTATTTATTCTGCACATGATTGGATAACTTAAATGAACACTTTTGCAATTCATTGAGTGAAGGCTGTCAACTTTTTATCAACAATCATAGATATATAATTTTAATTTATTTAATTTATTATATACTGTAAATAAACTATTGAGAGTCATATATGTACCACTCTCTAGATATAGAGATATATATCTATATAGATATGGAGATATAGCTATATATATATATATATATATATATATATATATAGAGAGAGAGAGAGAGAGAGAGAGAGAGAGAGAGAGAGAGAGAGAGAGAGAGAGAGAGAGAGAGAGAGAGAGAGAGAGAGAGAGTGTATTTTGATATATAGAATTATAGATTATAAAATTCACCTACATACACATACAGTAATATATAGTTACATAATAGATAGATAGATAGATAGATAGATAGATAGATAGATAGATAGATAGATAGATAGATAGATAGATAGTATTTTGATATGTAAAAATATAGATAATTTTTTTTTTAACTCACATACATAAACATACATTAAAATAAAGATATATATATATAGAGAGAGAGAGAGAGAGTATTTTAATATGTACAAATATAGATTAAAAAATTTACACTCACATACATAAACATACAAAGATAGATAGATAGATAGATAGATAGATAGATAGATAGATAGATAGATAGATAGATAGATAGATAGATAGATAGATAGATAGTATTTTGATATGTAAAAATATAGATTTAAAAAAATTAAACTCACATACATAAACATACATTAAAATAAAGATAGATAGATAGATAGATAGATAGATAGATAGATAGATAGATAGATAGATAGATAGATAGATAGATAGACAGACAGACAGATAGATAGATAGATAGATAGATAGATAGATAGATAGATAGATAGATAGATAGATAGATAGATAGATAGATAGATAGATAGATAGATAGATAGAAAAAACTATTATTATTACTATTATTATTTTTTTTAGAAAAATGGTAGTCACACATATATATTGTAGTCACACATACTAGTCTGACCACGTTTTTCTAATTACACGATTTGAAGATCTCACATTTGGAAATAAAATAATTAAAATCCGGCACAGAAAAAAAATGTAATAAAAAAATCTCCACCTCTCCTATCTATAGTTTTTTTTTTTCTTTTTACAGCTTGTCGAGTTAAAAAAAAAAGAAGAAGAAAACTCGAACCTTTCATAACCTCACAGACATGCCCCCCATTTTCAGCCAAGACCCCCCAAAATTAATGTGTACAGTCATGTATGAAAGTGGCTTTAAAAATTCCTCGCAGTCAAATTATCTGAGGGCCCAGTTTGTA
>NC_053495.1:178976163-178978663 GCF_905171775.1 Rana temporaria
ACGCACCAGTTAGGAAGGAAATAAAATAAAAAATCTGAAATGTAACCAATTATTAATCATTAACTCCACTGGTTTGAAGTCACAACTTTAAGCACAGTGTTGAAGGCTTATGTGCTAGAAGTGGTTGGAAATCCTGAGATCGGTGCTTCTATTCTTCAATCGACAAGAACTAGTCGGCCGATGGCTCACAATTTTTTTTAAGGATCGATAATCACTGCGATTGGTTTTCAGCTCTAAGCAAAACTGGAGGCAAGTTTGCAACTCAACAGTTAATCAATGTCATTAAAGCTGACCCCAAGGGACATATCAATATTATTATTATTTAGGATATAAACGTAATCTATAACAGTGACGTACACCTAGCACAAAACATATATACAATTTATAAATAGACTTTTAAAGGATCTTTGAAGAGTAGGCTTGGAGGTGACTTGTAGAGTTTTTTTAAAAAAAAATCATCTAAAATAAAGTCCTACCTTAAATACATAGGCTGAAAGTGAAAATGAGTTTTTTGTTGTTTTTTTGTTATTGTTTATATATCTAAAAATGACAGCTGTTGAGATTTGTGATTTTCCCAGGGAAGTCCTGTGGAGTCTGTAGGATGTCCCCGTGTGCCAAGTTTAAATGGGGGCCCAGGGAAGGGGTTAACATGGCTATGACCTGAGCTTGGCTACCAGGTTGAGTCGTGTATGGCGACGTCGGGGTGGATTGTGAGGTGGTCGGGCCGATGATATTGTCTATTGAGAAGGACGGCCGACTTTGGGAGTCCGCTTTGAGAGTCTGAAGAATGGGCAAGGTGGGGCTGAGCTGGGAATAGAAGGACTTCCTGCCCAAGTCGCTGCTGAATCCTGGCAAGGAAGGGCTGGAGAAGACCGAGGTGACGGTGGGTAAAGGGCAGGGAGTGGGCTGGAAGGGGAAGGTGGCACCTGGGTGGTGGTGGTGGTGATGGTGGTGCTGGTGGTAGTTCTGCAGCTGGAGCCCATAGTTGTAGCCATAGGGTCCATATCCAAAGGCTGGCATGAAGCTGCTGGGGTCCCTCAAGATCTCAGAACTTTGCTGCCTCTTGAACCTCTTCCTCCTCCTCAAGAAGCTGCCATTGTCAAACATATCTGCCGACTCGGGGTCAAGGGTCCAGTAGTTGCCCTTGCCAGGGTTGCCAGGCTCTCGAGGTATCTTCACAAAGCAGTCATTGAGGGACAGGTTGTGCCTGATGGAGTTCTGCCAGGCTGGAAACTTCTCCCTGTAGTAAGGAAAGCGGTTGCTGATGAACTCACAGATCTCGCTGAGGGTCAGCCTCTTCTTGGGGCTCTGCAGGATGGCCATGGTGATCAGGGCGATGTAGGAATAGGGGGGCTTCACCAAGGTGTTCTTGGGGTTCTTCTCCACGCCTCTTGGGCTGGAGTCCTGGTCTGGGGAAGCGAGGTCCCCTCGGTGGCTCCTGGTGGACAGGGGGTCGTCCGAGTCGTTGTCTGATTGGTAATCGGAGTACTTGCCCTCCTTGGCGTTCATGTCCCCCACCACATCGATGTCGGTGTCTTCAGACAGGAGGGAGTTATCACACATTTCACTTCCCAAAGTCATTGTAACGGAGAGAGCAGGAAGTCCTGGTCTAGTCCCAAGCCAAACTCCAGGACCCCCCTGGTGGGACAAGCCTGAATGGGCTGCTCTGTTCCCCCCAACAAGGAGATCTGTGACTTTAGGGGGGCCAATGTGTACAAGGTCAATTCCTGACACCCCTCATCTCCTCCTCTTGTCTCCCTTCCAGTGTGAGCTTCCCCTCCTCCTCCTCTTCCTCCTCCTCCTCTTCTTCCTCCTCCTTACAGATCTCCAGGAATCCAAACTGCACAAGCTTCTTGAAGCACACTCAGCCTGACACTGCAGCCCTCCCCTCTGCTCACTCACTATTTGTACCAGCAGCCCTGTCACGTGCTCCTGACGTCACCGCCCTCCAGCCTGGGATCCCAACTCCAGCCTGATCTGCATTAGTGTAAGCTTATTAATACACTCACATTAGGAAACACGTCTTACCCAAGCTCAAATCATTTCCAACCTAAATACTATAGCATGTCTATTTTTTCTCCTTCTCGTCTAAAAAAAAAAAAAAAAGAAAAGAAAAAAAAAGCAAAGTAGTTATTAGCATGGGTGCCAATCTTAAGGGGTTAACACACTTTCACAAAGGAACATCGTTTTATTAAATTAGCCCCCCCCCCCCCCCCCTATTTGCAAGTTGGACAGAAGCCAGTGTGTTTTGGATGGAGAGACTGATCATTTTATGCTCTTAAAACTGACCTTCTAAGATTCTTGTAATAACTGTAGGATGAGAAAATAGTTAGGAGGCGATAAAAAAGATTCCTGATCCGACCGTGTAAAATAAAGGAATGGTCGTCGGGATTCATCGAATCGTTTGGCTCAGCTTGGTAAGTCACATTTATTTTTATATTGTTAATTATTATAGTATTGCTTTTATCTATGGTAATGTAACCAGCCCAGAGGTTGGATG
>NC_053495.1:178986163-179061163 GCF_905171775.1 Rana temporaria
TTTTCTCTCTCACACTAGTGAGAGTTTTCCAGCAAGGGAGGGGTGATGAGTCATAAGAGTGCCAATGAGAGCTGCAGAGCTGGAGGTGTTACTCTGTGTGTCTGTGTAAATCCAAAAAGTGAAAAGGCAGCAGCTTCAGCGGCCCACAGTTAAAATGGAAGCAGCCGGACTCAGGGGAGGGAGATTTCTGCAGCATATTTGGAAAGTACAGAATAACAGTATGTATAAAATAATATGCAAAGTGGTTGGAGGGAAGCTTCAAGATGGCAAAGATGTTTTTACTACAAATTATGTGAGCAGACTGCAGTTCCTCTTTAAAGCGGAGGTTCACCCAAAAAACAAGTCACCTGGGACTTCGCCCATATGATTGACGTGCCTGAGAAAAACTTCCACCAGCGGATAAGGCGCGTCATGACTTTCCAAAAATAACCGAACTGCGAGTCGGCTCTATACGGCGCCTGCGCTCCGACTAAGAGCTGTGTAGCGCTGACTGCGCAGGCGCCGTATAGACCCGACTCGCAGTTCGGCTATTTTCGGAAAGTCATGACGCGGCTTATCCGCCGGTGGGAGTTTTTCTCAGGCACGTCAATCATATGGGCGAAGTCCCAGATGACATTGCGGCACTGCACAGGAACGCCCAGTCCCGCGGGAGTGAGTACCCGGAAGCGGGGAGGAAAATACCGATAATACCTTATGTACACCCCCCCCCCTCAAAAAAAAACCGCATACTGTACATGTTTGAGGTATACAGAATCTAATGTTATATACTTGTTTTTTGGGTGAACCCCCACTTTAAGCGTTGACACCAAAAGAACAACAACCTGGAAGCTGTAAAGATGGACTAACCCTTTAAAGCGGAGCTACACCCTAAAGTGGAACTCACGCTGATCGGCACCCGCCCCCCCTCCGGTGTCACATTTGACACCTTTCAGGGGGAGGGGGGTGCAGATACCTGTCTAAAGACAGGTATTTTCACCCACTTCCGGCCACACGCTACGGGCAAAAGATGGGTTTTTCTGACTTCCCGTCTGTCGCCCGTTGTGTGCTGGGAACACTCGGCTCCCAGCACACAGCGTGTGAGCCAATCAGCGGGCGCAGCGCGACTCGCGCATGCGCCGTAGGGAACCGGGTAGTGAAGCCGGATCGCTTCACTTCCTGGTTCCCTCACTGAGGATGGCGGGGGGAGCAGCAGAGAGACGAGCGATCGCTCATCCTCTGCTGCGGACGGCGCTGGACTCCAGGACAGGTAAGTGTCCTAATATTAAAAGTCAGCAGCTGCAGTATTTGTACCTGCTGGCTTTTAATATTTTTTTATACTGGCACATCCGCTTTAAGGACTATCATGAAGGAGGGCACAAGGCAGGTTGGCATTGGCAATGCTGATGTTAATTGCACAAACAAAAGCAGCTTATGTTGTCAGCCTAAAACAGGAAGCAGTGTTACTGGCAGGATCTCCAGGGGGGAATCTTTGCAGACTCCCACAACAATGTCACTTATGAAATCTAATATACAGTGAGACATGATACTAAACATATTGAAACTAGATTTAGGTTTACCTACACTCTAGAGTTAATAACTTACATTAGCCATTAAAGGGTATCACCTAAACTCCAGCATGTGTGCCTTAATTGATTGCTAAAGCAGTACAAGACTATTTTACTGCAAATCATATAAGGTTAGAAGATCCCTTACAAGTCATTATTGATCTAGTTGTTAGCTATGCACTGGGATTTGCTACTGCGTCTTTCCATAACTGTAAAGAGCATGGAACGTATTGGTCAGGCCCTGAGAAGCAGTAAAGTGTGTGATGTAGTTGTGTTTAGGGAAACACTAGTCCAGCATGAGGCTGGAAGGAGATATTTTGGAAGAAGATTTCAGTGATATGGTAGACTGACTCAGAGAAGATTTATCTTGGCTGTGTGTGGGGTGCTCCAGCACCTGCCAATGAAGCCGGGGAGCCCTGCTGATTTGGGAATTGTTATTTTTTTCACTTGGAAGCTATCAAAGGTTTGTTCCTAAAATAAAGTAACAGGATAAGGGCATGTGATTGGAGAGCTCAGTATAAGACGTTTGGCTAAGGGAAGTGTCCAGTGAAATATATTCTTATATTTGTTGCAAGAGGAAGGTGAAGGTGGGTGAGCCTGTGGACAGACAGAATGCAGGATGGGATGGATGGATAGATGGATGGAGGCTGGATGGGGGATGGTTGAATGAACAGGCAGAGGGATGATTAAAATATTATAGAGAGGTTGGGAGATAGTAAATGAATCATGCAACCAATTACAGTGCTGTCTTAATGATAGGGCACACCTGGGCACTGCCCAGGGGCCCCAGCTGCATGGGGGGCCCCTGCACTTTGCCCAAAGCAGCTGGTCCTAGAGCCCACCCTGCCCCGACATTGCGGGGGCCCCATGATGGCACTGAGAGTGATAGATACACAGGGGAGGCAGTCTGCCTCCTACCTACTTGATGTCTGTTTACCTGCATTGTCATCATTGTAGGGGCCCCAGAGCATTACTTTGCCCAGGGGCCCAAGATGCTATTAAGATGGCCCTGATACCTACTGGATGGGAAATTATTTGTCCTTTTTAGGTAGGCCTTCACATTTGAATTGTGCTGATTTAAGATAGCATGAATAGTTTGGCTGGCTGAGTATGAGTAGACCAATACATAGATCATTCCATTGATGACATATAAGTTGAATAGAGAAATCAATTAGTGCATTCTTCACCAGTAATCAAATTATACCCAAGTATGTCCTCTTTTTAGAAAAAAAATAAAAAAAATTTAGGATAGGTAAAGAAGAAAAAAAACATTTGGATTATGGAGGGAGAGAGAAGAGGAAAAAAAGAAGAAAAAAGGAGGGAAAGGGGTTGAATTGTAAAGGCAAATAGGCAGTGCACTTTAAAAAGTGCCGTTGCTCCAGAGATTAGTAAATAAGTCTATTTGCCTTTAGAAAATCAACAAGAAAGAAAGAAAAGAAGGAAAGAAAGAAGAAAGAAAGAAAGAAAGAAAGAAAGAAAGAAAGAAAGAAAGAAAGAAAGAAAGAAAGAAAGAAAGAAGGAAAGAAAGAAAGAAAAGAAGGAAAGAAAGAAATAAAAGAAGGAAAGAAAGTAGGAAAGAAAGAAAGAAAGAAAGAAAGAAAGAAAGAAAGAAAGAAAGAAAGAAAGAAAGAAAGAAAGAAAGAAAGGAAAGAAAGAAAGAAAGAAAGAAAGAAAGAAAGAAAGAAAGAAAGAGAGAAAAGAAAGAAAGAAAGAAAGAAGGAAAGAAAGAAAGAAAGAAAGAAAGAAAGAAAGAAAGAAAGAAAGAAAGAAAGAAAGAAAGAAAGAAAGAAAAGAAGGAAAGAAAGAAAGAAAGAAAGAAAGAAAGAAAGAAAGAAAGAAAGAAAGAAAAGAAAGAAAGAAAGAAAGAAAGAAAGAAAGAAAGAAAGAAAGAAAGAAAAGAAGGAAAGAAAGAAGGAAAGAAAGAAAGAAAATAAGGAAAGAAAGAAGGAAAGAAAGAAAGAAAATAAGGAAAGAAAGAAGGAAAGAAAGAAAGAAAATAAGGAAAGAAAGAAGGAAAGAAAGAAGGAAAGAAAGAAAGAAAGAATGAAAGAAAGAAAAGAAGGAAAGAAAGAAAGAAAGAAAGAAAGAAAGAAAGAAAGAAAGAAAGAAAGAAGGAAAGAAAGAAAGAAAGAAAGAAAGAAAGAAAGAAAGAAAGAAAGAAAAGAAGGAAAGAAAGAAAGAAAGAAAGAAAGAAAGAAAAAAAAAAAGAAAAGAAAGAAAGAAAAAAAAAAAAAAAGAAAAAAAAAAAAGAAAGAAAGAAAGAAAGAAAGAAAGAAAGAAAGAAAGAAAGAAAGAAAAGAAGGAAAGAAAGAAGGAAAGAAAGAAAGAAAATAAGGAAAGAAAGAAGGAAAGAAAGAAAGAAAATAAGGAAAGAAAGAAGGAAAGAAAGAAAGAAAATAAGGAAAGAAAGAAGGAAAGAAAGAAGGAAAGAAAGAAAGAAAGAATGAAAGAAAGAAAGAAAGAAAGAAAGAAAGAAAGAAAGAAAGAAAGAAAGAAAGAAAGGAAAGAAAGAAGGTAAGAAAGAAAGAATGAAAGAAAGAAAAGAAAGAAAGGAAAGAAAGAAAGAAAGGAAGAAAGAAAGAAAGAAAGAAAGAAAGAAAGAAAGAAAGAAAGAAAGAAAGAAAGAAAGAAAGAAAGAAAGAAAGAAAAGAAAGAAAAGAAAGAAAGAGAAGGAGTGGGAAAGGGGAGATGGGGTGGAGATTACATGTTTTATTTCTATGTGATAAAGTAATACACATATGTTAGAAGTGTGGATCGATACAGATACGTGATGAATCCATAGGGATATATAGACCACATAGAAAGATTGATCGATAGATACATATATACATACATATATGATAAATAGATACATATATACATAGATAGATATTCAATACATATTTAGCTATCTATCTAGATAGACACCACATAGATAGATAGATAGATAGATAGATAGATAGATAGATAGATAGATAGATAGATAGATAGATAGATAGATAGATAGATAGATACGGAGAAAGAAAGGTTGTTGTTGTTTTTTTGGTCAGGAAAGGTGTAAGGGAAAAAGTTTCCTTGTAAATAAGCTAATTTGGGTGTTGGGGAGGGTGACCCCCCTGATTTGGGTGTTGGGGAGGGTGACCCCCCTGATTTGGGTGTTGGGGAGGGTGACCCCCCTGATTTGGGTGTTGGGGAGGGTGACCCCCCTGATTTGGGATAGGAACAAATCTGTTTCTGGCACTTCCTTAGTAAATAAGTTAATATGGTGTTCCTGGCTCTGCTTTAGCAAATAGGCCCCTCTGGCTGTGATATCAGGATAGAGATAGGTGCACCGTGCACATTGCCCTCCCTGGAGCTTGCAGGGTGTTGGGCATGTTCTTAGACCGCACCGTCCTATGTTGGGGGAGGAGGGGGGTTTGGTTTGGGGGGGGGGGGCGGGCTGTGTAATGATAACACCCCGGTGTGAGACGTCCTGCCCAGGACAGGTGTCACCTTCTCCCAGTGCTAACAGCTGTCACAGCCTCAGGTACCCTGCCCGAATTCCTCTATCACCCCCCCCCCTCCCCCCACACACACACCCCAGGAGGTGATTGATCTTCCACTATTACCATTAATCACGATCCCTTCTCTGCCCCGAAAATTCATCGGGAAAACCGCGGAAAGATTTACTGCTGTCTGCCAGGGGTTGTAGTTCACATTTTACTAACAAGGAGCAAGTTCTCCACTTTACACTTTACTTTTCTCCTTACATTACTGTACAGAGATTGGGAGATGATGTTTTTGTTTTTAATAACTGTAAGCGATCAGATCATCTTGTAATGTGGACATTGACTCTTCATATATATATAATTGAGCTTCCATGATGGCTTCAATTCTGTCTATTAAATTGTAAGCTCTTAGGGCCCTAACCCTCTTGTATTGTATTGTACTCTGCTCCATCATGCACACTGGGCTTAAAAAACGCCACTCTCCATGGCAGAAAAAAACGCTCAAACGTTTTTGTACACAGTTTAGTTTAGTGCGTTTTCTGCCAAACAGCTCCAATCAGAAATGAAAACCAGAAGGCTTTCTGCTCCAAACACACTGAGCTTTAAAAAAAAAAAAAAAAAAAAAACAGTTCTCTAGGCAGAAAAAAATGCTCATTATAGAGCGTTTTTATACAGAGCTTTTTTTTTTTAGCTCCAATCCAAAAGACAACCAGGAGGCGTTTTGTTCCTGCCTGGGCTCCATTTTTTTGAGGCAGGAAAAAAAAACCTTATCATTCGCGTTTCTGATTGAAGCTCACTGCCAGAAAAAACGTAAAACTCTCCTAAACTCGTCTAAACTTTGTACAAAAAATGCTCTATGTTTGTTTTTTACTCCAAAAAGAACAGACTTTTTTTTAAGCCCATACAAAGTCTAGATGAGTTTTGGAGAGTTTTATGGGTTTTTTTCTGCTCCATGCACACTGGTGTAAAAATCGTGGCTTCTAAAAAAAATGTTGTGTTCTGCCTGTAGAAGCAAATATTAGAAACAAAGCCAGCAATTTGTGCTCCAGCGTTTTTTGTAGAGTTTAGGTGAGTTTTGCATTTTTCTGCCAGAAAGCTCCAATCAGAAACGCAAAAATATAGAGTGCTATGTAAATTGCTATATCAATCATGTATTATAATAATAATAATCTAAAACACAAGAGAAGTTTATAAAAAAAAAAAAAGATAGATCTAAACTAAGATAGCTAGATAGATAGATCCAGCAGATCCAATATAAGGAAAGTAATCTGGTATGCAGGCTTTAGATAACAATTAGACAAAGAAATAGAAGATAGATAGAATATTTTACAACTTCCCAAAAAGAAAACTGAAGATTTGTCAAGTAGTTTCTAAATATTAAAGTCAATACAAGCACATATATTATAAATTGGTATGTATTGAATGAACAGCATTCATGTCACAATCTGTTATGTGCTATACATAGACTACACCAGGCATGGGACAATCGTCTCTCTATCCTGGCCGATCACTGAGCGATTTGTTGGCTTTAGTCAGCATTAATTAATTACGGTCATTTCCCAGAGGACAGATAACCCTAATGGGATATCAAGTGCCTCCATGCTGTTATAAAATATTTTCCACCTACTTCCATCCCAGTTTTGATCCTAAAAGCAGAACGTTATTGTGACCGAATACTGAGAGACATCAACTAAATTGGGGAGTATGTGACCAGCAAAGGAAATCGGTGTAATCAGCCTGCACCCCAGTGACCAGACATGTATCTGACTGCTGCTGTAACCATTCCTAATGATCAATGTACTGCTCCATGCACCTATGTTATAAGAACATATATTTTGTTGCATCAGTATACTATGGAGCAGTGCTCACAGTGCCATGTACAAAACGATATATATATATATATATATATATATATATATATATATATATATATATATATATATATATATATATATATATAGATATATATATATAAATATATATATATATATATATATATATATATATATATATCAATGCAGTATGTCAATATAACAGTGTATAATACATTAAAACATAAATATGTCATACACATTTGTATGAGCTATAGCTCACATTTTATTTAACACACACTATATATATGTATTATGTATGTATATATAGAGTGTGTATATATATCGAGAGAGAGGAATAGAGAGAGATTTGTATCTATTTATGTTTTGCTTCTTTTTTTTTTTTTTTTTACATATAATTTTATTTTATTTTTTTGAAAGGTGTTTATTTATAAGATTTGCAGTTAAGCATATAAACAACATTATAATACAAAAAAGAATACATGAAAGGGAAAGAGGGGGATCACAGTGGACCAAAAATACATTGCCTATATATATATATATATATATATATATATATATATATATATATATATATATATATATATATATATATATATATATATATATAGATATAGATATAGATATAGATATAGTGTGTGTATATATATCGAGAGAGAGGAATAGAAATAGAGAGAGATGTGTATCTATTTATATTTTGCTTCTTTTTTTTTTACATATCATTTTTTTTTGAAAGATGTTTATTTATAAGTTTTGCAGTTAAGCATAAAATCCACATTATAATACAAAAAAATAATAAATGAAAAGGAAAGAGGAGGGGGGGGGATCACAGGGGACCGAAAATACATTGCCTATATATATATATATATATATATATATATACACGACATATAATCTTTTTTTAGTTGTATATCTGTATCTATATTAGATAGATACATAGATATAGATAGATATACAGAGAGAGAGAGAGAGAGAGAGAGAGATTTTTTTTTCATTTATCTTTTTCATTTTTTTCACTTCTTTTTTATATACATATGTAAGGTTGCATTTGTGTGTGTGTATATATATATATATATATATATATATATATATATATATATATATATATATATATATATATATATATATATATATACATACAATGTAATTCTAAAGTATTCTTGTACAATGTAGCATGTCTATCATTGTATTGTGTCTTTCTTTTCAGCTGTCACTGTCTATACAACATTTTGCACTGTGTCAATATTGTATCATCTGCACTCAAATGTATAAATACGTATTTACATAATCAATGTAACAGATTGTTCTCTATCCAAACACCAAGGTTAGATTTTTTTCTACTGTAGTAAATTTATTTAACTTTTCAATGTATCAACTGCACTTAATTTAACAATGTATACTGTATCAAAAAAGTAAAATCATTTAATTGTAATCATTATTTAGGGGTCACTACGCTGGGAGGTAAATGTAGCAAACAACGTAATGTTTTTTTGTGTGCTGTATCAAAAATAATCTGTAATAAACAATGGGGGGGGGGGGGGGGGTAAATTAAAGGTGACAACTCTCAATTTTTTTCAGAAATTAATTACTTCTACAAATTTCTAATGCCAGCGATTAACAGCGACGGGTCGCTAGCGATTTATAATTTTCGTCGCTGTAGCAAAATGGGATTTATCGCTGTGAGAGAATCGCGCAGTCTCCTGAACTGAGCAGAGACTAATGTCTCGTACACACGATCAGATTATCGTACGATGTATCGTTGGCATTTTGTTGTATAAGGTAAATATCGATTACAACAGTGCAAAATGTGCTCTACGAAAAGTACGATTTTCGTCGTACGATTCTGGAAAAACTTTTCGGTGTGCGTAGCTACATATCGGAAATGATGTGAAATACGTGTGACCCCCTGTGTCTGCCATGCCTTTGGCTATCCGTTTGTAGTGTACAGGCATATTCATGAATTAAAGTGCAAAAAACATATATCATATTTTCATGGAACAAGCGGATAAACAAGTAACTACAATAATATTATCTGTTTATTGATTGCTGAGGAATATTTTGATCGGCTACAGGCGAGTTTCTGTTTGTAGGTTGGGGCATTTTCGCAGTACGAACATTGTTTACATTCTCCCATCTCCCTCCGGTTTATTTTTGTTTCGGATTATGCGTGGTGTTCGTCTATCGATTTTTAGCGGGCGCATACTGCACTGATTAAATGATTGTCGTACGATGGGGATATCATCCGAGCAAATTTTTCGAGTTTGTCCCTTTGGATTTTGTTGGACGGACTGTTGTGATCCATTACAACACATGACATCACTTCCAATTTTATTTTTCTGTCGTACAAGAATTTTCGTGACTTTAGTAACCTATTCAATTTCTACTTGCGACTAGTAAACGGAAAAAGTGGGACGATCTGTTGTACGATTTTCGGATCGTGTGTACGTGGCATAAGGCTGGCCATACAGTATAGGATTTTCTTGTACAATTTTCCTTTAGATTTACCAAAACCCATCTAATATGAGGTCAAACAGAAACACTTTCAATTTGTATGCAATCAGGCAGGCCCTTGCACTATATAGTTAACCCCCTTAGCGGTATCCCCGAGCGTGATTCGGGGTGTTTTTTCCATGTTAGGATCGGTATCCCCGAGTCACGCTCGGGGTAGATGTGCAGATCGTGCAGCGGCGCGGCTTACCTTTCGCAGCATCCACAGACAGGGAATTACTTACCTTGTCCCTGGATCCTGCGATGCATCCCCGCTGTGTGAGCGAGCGGGACCTCGCTCGATTCACAGTGTCCCCGTGTGCCGCCGATCTCCGTTCCCTGCGACGTTACGACCCCCTGGGGCGGAGAACGGCGACAAATTCAAAAAAGTAAAAAAAACACATTACATACAGTATACTGTAATCTCATAGAATACAGTACTGTATGTAAAAAAACACACACACCCCTTGTCCCTAGTGGTCTGTCCTGTGTCCTGCATTTATATAATAAAAAATGTTCTTTTTGCCTGCAAACTGTAGATTGTCCAAAAGTGTCCCTTTATGTCAAAAATGGTTTTAGAGCAGGTTTAGAAAACAGCGATAATAAATTATAATCACTTACAGAATTGTGCGATAGCGATTTGTGGGGAAATTCGTCATAAAAAAATCAAAGTAATGACAGCGACAATTCTGCAACTGAGCAAATTTCAGTGATTTTGAGTTGATTACATTAGTGAATAATTTTTATTATAATTATATTATTATTTGTTATAATTATTTATAATTATTTATTTATTATATTATAATTTATAATTTAGTTTTTAAAACAAATTCATACCCGGGATGCCTACTAGACTCTTGTTTGGTCAGATTTAAATGAGTTATTCCTAAGAATTACAGGCCTACAGTATAAAACGCCAAATTTCCTTGCAAAATACCGTATTTATCGGCGTATACCGCACACTTTTTTGCCCAGGGCAAAATCGTGGGTGCGCGATATACGCCGATACCTGCTTTCCCACGCCGAGTTTGAATACTGTGCCGGCATATACTGAGCGCAGTACACTATTGGATAGTCGGGCAGTCTCGGCTCCTCTCGCGCTGACGTCCTGGACGTACAGGACGTGAGCGCGAGAGTAGCCGAGCCTGCCCGACTATACACGAGTGTACTGCGCTCGGTATATGCCGGCGCAGTATTCAAACTCGGCGCGGGAAAGCGGGAAACGAGCGGGGACGATGCCGCAGAAGGACGCCGGACCCAACGAAGAGGACACCCGAAGCCGCAGACGGACGATGGACCCGACGAGGCCGCCGCGCAAGACACCAAAACGTTAAGTACAAAAATCTTTTTTCCACAGGAGTTTCGGGGCAACTTTAGGGGTGCGCGCTATACGCGGGAGCGCGCTATACCCCAATAAATACGGTAATTGTACCGTTTTTGGTACGTAATTCCAGACAGAATCATACCGCCAGGGAGGTTAAAGGTAAATATAAATAAAATGTAATAAGAAAATTGTATGGCCAGCTACAAAGTGGTTAGTAAATAGGGTAACACCTCTGGGGCTACCTCCTATTTTACTACCTCATTTAACCAAATCCACTTTGCTAGGTGAGCATTCTCTACTCCTTTAGTAAATCAGCCCCAATGTTACACATGATTTATTTTTTCATCCCTCCTTACTGTCTATATAAACAGATTAGGCAAGGCTCTCCTAATCCATTTTTTGCTATAATCATATCTGGATCTGTGCCCCAGATCAGCCTAATCTGTAATTACAGCCACTTAATTAAGACTGGGGTTTGGAAGTGGAGTGGGGGGTGAGAAAAGCAGCTGCAATGATTCATAAAGCGATCCTATAATCCATAGAACCTGCATTAGGGGGGCTGAGAGGAGCTAGGGGCATTTAATAGCTCACATGCCAGCTTGTTCATAATATTCAAAGGAAATGTAATCTGGGAGGGCAGATATGAATATAAACAATGTCATTTTATTAAGGGAAGGAATGGTCCTGCGCCTGTTTTCTAGCAGCCCTGGAGAAAGTCGCTGCTTCTCAGAATGATTTTAGCAGCTGCCTGGCCCGACCACACACACATTACACCGATATTAAATTTCCCTCTTGTAGATTTGATTACTCGGTGTACTTGTCACAATGCGAACTTTACTGCCAGGCTGGTCTGCAAACATGTACTTTTCAAAAGAGATTTATATAAAGAATGAAAAAAAAAAAAAAGAAATAATCAAATATTTTTCTTTGATACAATAAAGCTGATTTAATACATTAAATAAAAAAGAATTGAAATAAGCCACGTGGGAATGTACGCTAACATGCACGATAGCCGATCTGAGACGCGCTTTGATTTTTATTATCCGATCGATAAGCGATACAATTAAAGCATTAGAATCAAAAGATCGAATAGCCATATCTTCCCTTCCAATTTAGCCTGGCCATACACCATACAATCTGATTGTACAATCTCCTTTTTTGTAGCCATACATGCTTCGATAAACCATTGATTTATTTTGCAATCGAGCGCTCCCAAGAAGAAAAATCAGTCTATAGTCAACAACCCAATATGCCACACACTGGAGTTGATTTACTAAAACTGGAGAGTACAAAATCTGGTGCAGCTGTGCATGGCAGCCAATCGGCTACTTACCGTATTTATCTTGCTATAACGCGCCCCGTTAGGAAAATTCCTGGAAAAAAAAGAAATACTTACAGTTTGGATGCCCCTCGTCGGTGTCTTGCCCGTCGTCCATCGCATCCTGCCCGTCGTCCATCGGCGGCCTCGTCCGGTCCAGCGGCCTTCTGCGGCCATCGTGGTGTCCTCCCCACTCGATCCCCGCTTCCCGCGCTGTGTTTGGACCACTGCGCCGGCATAAACCGAGCGCAGTACACTCACGTCCTGTGCGTCCTGTACGTCCTTTATGCGAGAGGAGCCGAGCCTGCCCAACTATACCCGAGTGTACTACGCTCGGTATATGCCCGCGCAGTGGTTCAAACACAGCGCGGGAAGCGGGTATCGGCGTATATCGCGCACACACAATTTTCAGGGCAAAAAAGTGCGCGGTATACGCCGATAAATACGGTACTTGTTCAATTAAAGCGGAGGTCCGTCAAATTATATATTTTACAAATACTGCAGCTGTTGACTTTAAAAATAAGGACACTTACCTGTCCCGTGATGTCGGCACGGATCTATCGCTCGGCTTTCGGGTGCTGCCACCGCCATCTTCGGTAAAGGAATCAGGAAGTGAAGCCTTACTGCACATGCATGACCCGCGCCGCCCTATCCCACTGGTCCCCGCTGTCTTCTGGGACCTGTGTGTCTCCCAGAAGACAGCGGGGGCATAGAAGGCGCCGGAAGTGGCGTAGATACCCGCAGGGGCTCAGGTATCTATTCCCGGAAGTGGGAGCAAAATACCTGTAGTATACAGGTATCTGCTCCACCCTCCCCTGAAAGGTGCCAAATGTAACACCGGAGGGTTCCGAAAAGCGGAAGTTCCTTTTTCGGGTGGAACTCCGCTTTCAGCTTTGACAATAAAGCCTGGAAGCTGATTTCTATGCAGATCTGTAGCAGATTCTGAACTCTCCAGTTTAATGAATCAACCCCACAGCAGTGAATTTTGATCAATAGCTGTGTGATAATGAATGAATGAATGAATGAATGAATGAATGAATGAAAAACTTATAAAGCGCGGCGCATGCGAACTGAATCGCTTCTGGGCGCTAGTTGTTCGTGTCTCATGACATCAAAAGAGCAGAGTTTTGATTCGTCTTCTGAAAGTCAGATGGTCTTCCTCCAACCGAATGCTGGTTGGTAAAGCGTTCCATAGTCTAGGACCCTGAAAAGCAAACCTTCTTTCTCCTTTGGACTTGTATTTGGTTTTTGGTACCCTGACCAGATTTTGGTCGGTGGATCGCAGAACGCGATTCGAATTGTGAGGTTCTATCTTGTCGCAAAGATATTGCGGAGCCTTCCCATGGATGCACTTATGTGTCAGGCAGAGTGCTTTAAAGCGGAGGTTCTGTGGGAAAACGTTTTTTTTTTTTAAGACAAATCTGCTGCTGTTCCTATACTATTTATTTTACTCACTACTGCCGTTCTTGCAGCCGCCAGGATCCTCGTTTCCAAGAAAAGAATATTTTTTAAAATATTATGATGGACATTGCCATCTTAATTGTGGGCTGAAGCCATCCTGTACCCTCTTCCGGGATGCGGCGAATGCTGATCTCCCAGCATTCACCGCGTAATCCCGCGCATGCGCAGTGTTGACGGCGAGCTGCGCCGTCAACACTGCACAGTTACCATCACAACGGCGGGCGGCGTCCTGAAAAGGACACGCCCCGCTGTGTCCATCACACTAGTGGTTCTCTATCAGCGCTTTGCGAGTCACGTGACCCGCCTCCCGCGTCACGTGACAGCCCAGCTAGCGCGAGACCAGACGCCTAGCTATTTCTGAGGATGTGCTGTGATTGGCCTGAACGTCACTCCCTGGACACCATACAATCTGCTCCCACAATGCACAAAGCGGTCGGGGAAAAGAGCAAGACGCCCACTCCCCGTAGGGATGAATACCCGGAAGTGGAGCAGATTAGAGGTAAGGGAGCATCGTGGACAAAAAATGTAAACAACATCAAACTTTAATGGCCTGAAGTGTATAAATGCAGTAAACTTCGTTTGGAGGGTGAACCTCCGCTTTAAATGCAATTCTGTCTTTTACTGGCAGCCAGTGAAGGGTTCTCAACGAAGGTGAGATTGATTCCCATTTTTTTTTCCCAGTCACCAGTCTGGCGGCCGTATTCTGAACGACTTGCAGACGGGAGATTTGGTACTTTGGGAGTCCGAGGTACAGGGCGTTAGCATAGTCCAGTCTGGAATTCACGATTGTTCCCACCACGACTGCTACGTCTTCTTTGGGGATAAATGGAATAAGTCTGCGTAGTAGGCGCAACAGATGGTGCGCTCCGCTGACTACTGACCCTATTTGTGCGTCCATTGTCATGAAGGTGTCGAAGATGACCCCGAGACTTTTGACTTTGGAGCTAGGGGTGATGATTTGGCCCAGAATGGGCGGGGGTGTCCAGGTTGTTGCCAGTTGACTCTTTCGGCTGGCGTGAAACATAAGGAGTTCTGTTTTTGAACTGTTGAGTTTAAGATATGATCAGAAATGATCAATTGCAGCTTTGGTTCCAGTATGCATTACTGAACTTATTCTTTCTGGAGAAGAGACGCCTAAGGCCCTGTACACACGGTCGGTTTGGTCCGATGAGAATGAACCGAAGTTCATTTTCATCGGACCAAACCGTCCGTGTGTATAGGCTATCGGTCTGGTTTCCTTCGGTCCAAAATTTCTAAACATGCTTCAAAACCGAACCGATGGACCGCAGCCCCATCGGACCAAACCGATGGTTAGTACAGAAAAGCATCGGTTCAAAACCCGTGCATGCTCAGAATCAAGTCGACGCATGCTTGGAAGCATTAAACTTCGTTTTATTCAGCACGTCGTGTGTTTGACGTCACCGCGTTCTGACCCGATCGGATTTTGGACTGACGGTGTGTACACATATCAGGCCGTACGGCCACTTCAGAGGTGAACTGATGAAAACGACAGTCTCATCGGTTTGGTCCGACCGCGTGTACGGGGCCTAAGAGGGGATATGATTTCAATTTACAAATACCGTGACCCCACAATAGGGATAAAACGTTTTCATGGAACGGAGTTTAATGAGACATGTGGCCACTCATTAAAATTAGAAGAAAAGAGGTTTAACCTTAAACTACGTAGAGGGTTATTTACTGTAAGAGCGGCAAGGATGTGGAATTCTCTTCCACAGGCGGTGGTCTCAGCGGGGGGCATCGATGGTTTCAAGAAATGATTAGATAAGCACCTGAACGACCACAACATACAGGGAGATACAATGTAATACTGAGGCCCCGTACACACGACCGAG
This sequence comes from Rana temporaria, assembly GCF_905171775.1. Taxonomy (NCBI): domain Eukaryota; kingdom Metazoa; phylum Chordata; class Amphibia; order Anura; family Ranidae; genus Rana; species Rana temporaria. The sequence continues at coordinate 179,001,450 of NC_053495.1, forward strand.
GAACTCGACGTGCCAAACACATCGAGTTCCTCGTCGAGTTCAGGGTGGAAGCCGCCGAGGAACTCGGCGGGCCGACTTTTGCCATTGAACAACGAGGAAATAGATGTACATGTTCTCTATTTCCTCGCCGAGGTCCTCGTCGGCTTCCTCGGCCGAAAGTGTACACACGGCCGGGTTTCTCGGCAGAATTCAGCTCTGAACCGAGTTTCTGGCTGAATTCTGCCGAGAAACTCGGTCGTGTGTACGGGGCCTGACATATACTCTCACACATAGGTTGGACTCGTGTATTCAGCCCAGGGCCAATTCGCCCTATAGGCTCACTATGCAAGCCGCTTAGGGCCCCGCAAAGCCCCGCCAAATTACTAGAGGCCCGCCTGGTGAGAAGACATCATTTTCAGCCCCTCACCCCACCCCCAGCTTGTCACTTTAATGTAAGATGTCATTTTTGCCAGCCCCCCGCTTCTCAACTTTAATGTAACATGTAATTTTGCTTAGGGAGGTCAGGATCTGCACTGCTTCAGCCTCACCTACTATGTAACTTTGTAACTATGCAATCTCACAATCTGATTGATCAAATACGATCAAATTCATAACCAAAGTATCCCAGTGCTGCCGATTGATGCAAAATAATCAATCACTTTTTACTCTGGCTGATTGACTTAATCAAATCTAATCAGTCTGAAAAGGAAGGGATTGGTTAACCCCCCTGGCGGTATCCCCGAGCATGACTCGGGGTTGATTTTTTCTACCAAAATCGGTAACACCGAGTCACGCTCGGGGTAGACATGCAGAGCCTGCAGCGTGCGCTGGCTTACCTTCTCCTGGATCCAGCGATGTCACCACGCTGTGTGAGCGAGCGGGACCTCGCTCGATTCACACAGCGTCCTCCTGTGCCGCCGATCTCCGGCGCCAAATTCAAAAAAGTAAACAAACACATTACATACAGTATACTGTAATCTTATAGATTACAATACTGTATGTAAAAAATACACCCCCCCCTTGTCCCTAGTGGTCTGCCCAGTGCCCTGCATGTACTTTTATATAATAAAAACTGTTCTTTCTGCCTGAAAACTGTAGATTGTCCATAGCAACCAAAAGTGTCCCTTCATGTCAAAAATGGTTTTAGATCAGCTAGAAAATAGCAATAATAAATTATAATCACTTGCAGAATTGTGCGATAGCGATTTGCGGGGAAATTCGTCATAAAAAAATAATAATAATGACAGCAACAATTCTGCAACTGAGCAAATTTCAGTGATTTTGAGTTGATTACATTATTGAATAATTTTTATTAGAATTATATTATTATTTGTTATAATTATTTATAATTATTTATTATATTATAATTTAAAATTTTGTTTTTAAAAAAATGTCATACCCGGGATGCCTATTAGAATCTTGTTTGGTCAGATTTAAGTGAGTTATTTCTAAAAATTACTATTATTAATTCGGCTGGACGGCTGCAGCATCTGTATACACCTCACACTGCTTGTGTCCTCCTCCCATCTTTTGAGCCCTCTACTGACCTCTTTGGCTACTCTTTGACATTACAGGTAAAAATAAAAAATACAACATAATAAACTTTTTTACGCTGTGACACCTCGGGCCAAAGGTCTTGCTACGTTGTGATTGACACAGATGCCAGTCCTCATTCCTCTCTTCACCATCCGAGGTTTGCCATGCGTCGTGACCGCAAAGTCTTCTTAAGGGGTGTGCTGAGCCTTTGAAACGTCTTGGGTGAAAAGTTGTTTGTCACACTTTTTGACTCCACACATACTTCGGTCCCTGAAGAAGGAAACCCGAAACGCGTTGGACCCAGTATTTATATCGTGGACTCTTCACTCTTTTCCAATCACACCCCATTAATGTGTTGTTTTTAAACTTTTGTATTATACATGTTTATCATATATTGTTTGATACCTTTTGTTACTATTAAACTATTACTTATATCTGTATCTACTATGACTACTTGTACTACTGTTGCCTAAAAAGCCCCACTCTGGGGGATCCTCCATTTTTTCTGTTCATCAGGGGTGTCGGCAACTATTTGAGACCAGACTATCAAAGATGTTCTATTCATATTTCTAAAAATTACAGACCTACAATATAAAACGCCAAATTTCCTTGCAAATAATGGTACCGCTTTCAGCATGTTTTTTCTGAAATAATCATACCACCAGGGAGGTTAATGAAATATTTACCAGCCCCTTTCCCACTTCTAAGAGAAGAGAAGGGAAGCTGGCAGCACTGCAGGGGGGAGACAGGACACAGGGGAAATCGGCACCGCACAGTGAGATTAGGGTGTGCCCAGGCACACCTAGTACACCTATGGTTGTCGACTTTGTGCTATGTATTGATGTTCATAGAAGCAATTGGAGAGAAGTCTGTTTTTCCAGTTATTCAAGAGGAGATGGAAAAAAAGAGGCATCTTGCTCTGACATTGTAAAGTATATGAGCACATGGCAGGTATTCAGGAAAATACTACAAGTGCTTTTCTAGCACACCAACACACATTTTGGCCCCATAGCCTTTAATGGAAGCGCATGAAAAATGCATGAAAAACATGAAGAAGAAAAAAAGCCCATATGAAAGGCAGATATAAAGGTGGGAACCTTTCCTTGTTGTTAGTCTAGGTTCACATCTATGTGATGCAGCAACACATGTACATAGATGTGCGTCTATACAAAGAACCACTAATGGCCGGAAATTTCGAAAATATTCATCTAATTATTGTCTGACATTTTTCCTTTAATAGATTTTTTCAGTTAAATATTATTGGTACAAGTGATCTTTAAAGTCGTTACAAAGGCAGGTTCTTATTGTTATTTTAATGCATTCTTTTCATTGGGATAAAAAAACCTTTCTGTGTGCAGCAACCCCCCTAACACTTACCTGAGCCCCCGCCTCAATCCAGCGATGTTTCACGAGAGTCACGAACTCCAGAGACGCTCCTTTCTCATTGGCTGAGAATGGACACACAGAGCAGCAGCTCGGCTCGGGTGCCCCCATAGCACATTGCTTGCACTTGGGAGACAAGAGGGGCAAGGAGTACCGGCGAGGGACCTGAGAAGAGGAGGATCTGGGCTACTCTGTGCAAAACCATTACAAAGAGCAGGTAAGTATGATGTGTTTCTTATTTTTAAACAAAAAACAAGACTTAAATATCATTTTAACCACTTCAGCCCTGGAAGAATTGGCTACTCAATGACTGGGCCATTTTTTTTGCGATTCGGCACTGCGTGCAGCGTTGTACCCAAACAAAATTTACGTCCTTTTTTCCCCACAAATAGAGATTTCTTATGTTGGTATTTGATCATCTCTGTGGTTTTTATTTTTTGCGCGATAAACAAAAAAAGAGCGTAAATTAAAAAAAAAAAAAAACTTGGGGTTTGATTCATGCTGCGGCGTAACGTAATTCATTTACGTTACACCGCCGCAACTTTTCAGCGCAAGTGCCTGATTCACCAAGCACTTGTGTGTAAACTTACGGCGGTGTAGCGTAAAGCCGTCCGGCGCAAGCCCGCCTAATTCAAATGGGGCGTGTACCATTTAAATTAGGCGCGCTCCCGCGCCAAACGTTCTACACATGCTTCGTGTGAAAATTTCCCGTTGTGCTTTGCGCGAAATTACGGCGCCCGACGTGTTTTTTGAAAGGCGACATTCGTAACGTACTTTTGTATTCCCGGACGTCTTACGCAAAAAAAAAATTGAAATTCGACGTGGGAATGACAGCCATACTTTAACATGGCTGGTCTAAATATAAGCCATGAAATAGCAGGCTTAAGATTGCGACGGGAAAAACCGACTAGCGACGACGTAAGAGAATGCGACGAACGCGCGTACCTTCGTGGATCGCCGTAAACAGCTAATTTGCATACCCTACGCTGGAAAACGACGCAAACTCCACCCAGCGGCCGCCGGAGAATTACACCTACGATCCGAAGGCGTACAAAGCCATACGCCTGTCGGATCTATGCCAAAAGCCGTCGTATCTTGGTTTGAGGATTCCAAATCAAGATACGACGTGGCAAATTTGAAAATACGCCGGCGTATCAGTAGATACTCCAACATATTTCTGCTGTGAATCTGGCCCACAATATTTAGTACTTTTTGCTATAATAAATATTCCCAATTTTTTTTTTTTTTAAAAAGCAATTTTTTTTCTCAGTTTAGGCCGATACGTATTCTTCTACATATTTTTGGAATAAAAATCACAATAAGCGTTTATTGACTGGTTTGCGCAAACGTTATAGCGTCTACAAAATAGGGGATAGATTTATAGCATTTTTTTTTTTTTTTTTACTAGTAATGGTGGCGATCTGCACTGCGACATTAAAGCGGACACATCGGACACTTTTGACACATTTTTAGGACCATTATACAGCGATCAGTGCTATAAAAATGCACTACTTACTGTAAAAACGAGGGCCTGCCAAATTTCCTACTAATTGAATTGTTTTTTTTAGGTGTATCCTCGTATTATTATATTTTGGTAACTCTAATGGTGATTGCACAGAGATTGTACAATTAGAGTGAATTCTGTATGACAAGATATCTAAAACTGCTCAAAGATCAGCCAATCAAAAGCTGTGGCCAATCATCAAAAACTTTTGGCTCATTCTTTTAAGATATTTAACTCTTTGTGCAACTGGTTTTAACCTCTCCTGGGGGAAAAAAAATTACAGTCCTGCAGGGAATGAGCTATAATTTGTTTAGAGCCTGAATCTGTTATCAAATTCTAATATGAAATGTGAGAATAATAGACTTACATTTCCCTTTGCAATAATTACAATTACAATTAGTTGGTGTTTAGCCGCATTACCATTGCACAAGTCAGGCCCCGTACACACGACCAGTTTCCTCGGCAGAATTCAGCTTCCGACCGAGTTTCTGGCTGAATTCTGCCGAGGAAACTGGTCGTGTGTACAGTTTCGGCCGAGGAAGCCGACGAGGAGCTCGACGAGGAAATAGAGAACATGTTCTCTATTTCCTCGTTGTTCTATGGGAGCTCTCGTCCCGCCGAGCTCCTCGGCGGCTTCAGTGCTGAACTGGCCGAGGAACTCGATGTGTTTGGCACGTCGAGTTCCTCGGCCGTGTGTACGAGGCTTTACAGATGAGCCTGCTGACTTCTATGCTGCTTCTCACAGGCTGCCATGGCCAACAGCCCCACCTAGAGGTCACAATAAAAATGGCATTTTAAGAGCAACCTAACAAAATGTCAAATGTGCTGAAAATGTTTTACATGCAGCTTTAATGCTCTGATTATAAATGGAATGTTCCTATTAAATAACAAGGATTTGAAATGTACAACCACATGGCGAAAATAAAGCTCCATATCCACACGTTAAAGCTTTGTGAATCGCGCTGTTAGTGTAATTGCATTACTTTTTTTTCTTCATATTGTATAAAGAAATATTTGTGAATTTTTATTTCAAAAAAAATTTCTTGCCATCTGTGTTTTTTTCTTAAACCACTTCACCCCCGAGCCTCTGTCTGAGATTTGGTGTTTACGAGTTAAAAAAAAATTGGGGTAGATTCACAAAGGAGATACAACGGCGTATCTCTGAGTCTGGCCGGTCGTATCTATGCGCCTGATTCATAGAATCAGTTACGCATAGATTTCTATTAGATCCGACCGGCGTAAGTCTCTTACGCCATCGGATCTTAACTGCATATTTACGCTGGCCTCTAGGGGCGTGTACGCTGATTTACGCCTAGAATATGTAAATCAGCTAGATACGCGAATTCACGAACGTACGCCCGGCCGACGCAGTACAGTTACGCCGTTTACGTTAGGCTTTTCCCGGCGTAAAGATACCCCTGCTATATGAGGCGTATATGCGGCGTACCAATGTTAAGTATGGCCGTCGTTCCCGCAACGAAATTTGAAAAATGTACGTCGTTTGCGTAAGTCGTCCGTAAATGGGGCTGGACGTCATTTACGTTCACGTCGAAACCAATGACGTCCTTGCGGCATACTTTGGAGCAATGCACACTGGGATATGTACACGGACGGCGAATGCGCCGTTCGTAAAAACCGCCAATCACGTCGGGTCACCAAACATTAACATAAAACACGCCCCCCCATCCTCATTTGAATTAGGCGCGTTTGCGTCGGCCCCATTTACGCTATGCCGCCGTAAGTTAGGAGGCAAGTGCTTTGTGAATACAGCACTTGCCTCTCTGACTTAAGGCGGCGTAGCGTAAATACCATACGCTACGCCGCCTTAAAGATACGCGCCCCTACCAGAATCTAGCTATTAGTGAATACAGAGCTGCATTTTTTGTGTATTTTACATCAAGCCGGAGATCAGCTTTTATTTACACCGGTTATGAGAGTAATATGGAAATGCCCATTGCAGACCTCCTATAGAAAATGCTAGCTGCCTGGCTTCTATGGTGACTCGCCAGCCTATGAACATCTGTAATAAGTACTGTAAACATGGCTGCCCACATCTCATCGCAATTTGTACAAGGAAACACATTTTGTAAACATTTACACACGCCAATAATATTATTTACACCAAGTAAATATCCTTTAACCACTTAAGCCCCGGACCAATATGCAGCTAAATGCCCAGAGGTGTTTTTACAATTTGGCACTGCGCTGCTTTAACTGGTAATTGCGCGGTCATGCAATGTTGTACCGAAACGAAATTTGCGTCCTTTTCTTCCCACAAATAGAGCTTTCTTTTGGTGGTATTTTATCACCTCTGCGGTTTTTATTTGTTGTGCTATAAACAAAAATAGAGCGACAATTTTGAAAAAAAATCTATATTTTTTTTTCTTTCTATAATAAATACCCCCAAAAATATATAAAAAAAATGTTTTTCCTCAGTTTAGGCCAATACGTATTCTTCTACATATTTTTGGTAAAAAATGAGCCTTTATCGGTTGGTTTGCGCAAAATTTATAGCGTTTACAAAATAGGGAATAGTTTTATTGCATTTTTATTAATTTTTTTTTTTACTACTAATGGCGGTGATCAGCGATTTTTTTCATGACTGCGACATTATGGCGGACACTTCGGACAATTTTGACACATTTTTGGGACCATTGTCATTTTTACAGCAAAAAATGCATTTTAATTGCATTGTTTATTGTGAAAATGACAGTTGCAGTTTGGGAGTTAACCACAGGGGGCGCTGAAGGAGTTAGGGTTCACCTAGTGTGTGTTTACAACTGTAGGGGGGTGTGGCTGTGGCGGGCACGTTGTTCTGCCTGTCCATGCCATTCTGCCGACGTATATGTACATGCGGCGGTCGTTAAGTGGTTAATCATTTATCATTGAAGATTTAAAAAAAATACACATTCCCTTTAAAGCTGTGCAGAGTTTAGCAATGACACTGAGCATTGAATTGCATTAGCGCTCTCGTCTCTCCTATTGAGCCCTGTCCTTGCTTCATAGGATTTCTTCTGCCGCTGTGCTTACTTCTCATCATTCCTACTTGCTTGTAATATCTTCTTCATGTGACCCCGCAGGATGACGATGACCCTGGAGAAGTCATCAATAATCATTTGCAACTTTAGTTGGATGCTGTTCGCCACCTTGTGGTCATTTGTAAAACGATCTCCTGAAATTCCTGCATTGAAAATATGTTACAGCATTTATACAACAATTGGTTGGTTATTGGTTGAACAACCCAGACTAACTATGTACCGGTAACTATGTAACAAAGAGTATATGTTTTCCTTTTTTAATTAATGTAAATAACAGATAACCATCATTAATCAATGTTGCCTATATTTACAAAAAAAACAACAACATCTAGTTGGGCAGTTCATGTTATATACAATGTTCAGCATAAATGAGTACACCCCTTTATAATCAATATCTCAATGAACACAAGAACAATTTCCAAAATGATAGAACATTTGTTTTTGCTCATTACATGAAAGTAAGGTTAAAGGGGTTGTAAAGGTAAAAAAAATAAAAAAATCCTAAATAGCTTCCTCTACCTTAGTGCAGTCCTCCTTCACTTACCTCATCCTTCCATTTTGCTTTTAAATGTCCTTATTTCTTCTGAGAAATCCTCACTTCCTGTTCTTCTGTCTGTAACTTAGGGTTGCCACCTGTCCAGGATTCTCCTGGACAGTTTGGGTTTGGAATCATGTGTCCAGGTTTCAGAAAGCCTGAAACCCGGACACATTATTTTGCCTGGACTATGGCTTGCCAGCAGGGTTTATGGCTGCAGTTGTCTTTCACACTGCCTGAGAGAGGGCTCGATCTATACCTATCCCTCCCCCCACACCGTCCCCTCTGTGTCTGCCCACACTCCAATCCTCAGTGCTGTGCCTCAGAAAAGGAAAGTTGGGGCTGGAAATTTGAAGTCCAGCAGCCTCAGATACATCTGGATGAGAGGTGCTGACTGCCAGGGGGTGAGTGAGCTCACCATCCATCCCTGTCTGTGAATGTCTCCCCCCTCTCCCTTTTATCTCCTGCCTCTGATTGAGTACACAAAGGTAAGTCAGGGTTCTCAGAGCACCCCTTACGTCGGAGTTTCCCTTTACACCAGAGGCCACAGTTTTCCCCCTTACATCAGAGTCTTCTCCGTACATCAGAGTTCTCAGTGTTCCCCCTTACATCAGAGTTCCCCTTTACACCAGAGGCCACAGTGTTCCCCCTTACATCAGAGTCCTCCTGTATATCAGAGTTCCCAGTGTTCCCCCTTAGATCATGGTTTCCAGAGCATCCCTTATGTTAGAGCCCCCAGAGTTCCCCCTTACATCAGAGTCTGCAGAGTCCCCCCTTACAGTGAAAGAGAACTCTGCGAGTTCAGATGTAAAAGGGAAACTCTGTGGATTCAGATTTAAAAGGGGAACTCTGAGGACTCTGATGTAAAGGGGAACTCTTGGTATTAATATGATCAGAAATGGTGTTTAATAGCAAAATATATGTATAGGTTATACTATAAAAAATAATTGCCGTGGGCCGCTAAAGTGTTCGGGTTTGACTTGAAGAAAAGGTGATAACCCTACTGTAACTCCACACAGTAATGCAAGGCTTTCTCCCTGGTGTGGAGTGTTGTGCGCTCTCTACGTTGCAGATAGAGAAAGGAGCTGTGTGTTAGTGGGTGTCCTGACTCTCCTGTAGTCCAAGGGAGGGGGCGAGCACGACACTCCACACCAGGGAGAAAGCCTTGCATTACTGTGTGGAGTTACAGACAGAAGAACAGGAAGTGAGGATTTCTCAGAAGAAATAAGGACATGTAAAAGTAAAATGGAAGGATGAGGTAAGTGAAGGAGGACTGCACTAAGGTAAAGGAAGCCATTTAGGATTTTTTTTTGTTTTACCTTTACAACCCCTTTAAAGTCTTACTAAACCCACAACAGTAAAATCAGTCTGTATGTGCAGCATAGCATGCTTGGTATACTCACTGTGAAACTTAAGGGGTTAATCCTCTGCATTGTGTAAAAAGGCTGATTTATCCTGTATGCAGAAATCCCCCCCCCCCCCCCCGGCGCCCCCCTCCTGCACTGTCTATCTGGGAAAGCCCAGCTAACACAGGCAGAGTAGCCGATCTGCACATGCTCAGTTGTGTCTCTTATGCTGGAAAGAACAGTTACTAGTTCTCAGAGACAGCCAGGTCACATGATATTGGCATCACACATGTGGGCGTGTATACAGGCTGCAGTGAAAATCTCCACCTTCCTGAACTCGCAGCACTGAAGAAACTGTGCAGTTTATGATGCAACTGTGGTAATAAAGACCATTCAAAAAGGTATATAGTGGCAATATTTTAACCACTTCAATACTGGGCATTTTCACCCCCTTCCTGTCCAGGCCAATTTTTTATTTTCAGCACTGTCGCACTTTGAATGACAATTGCGCAGTCATGCAACACTCTACCCAAATGAATGAAAATTTTTGATATTTTTTTCCCCACAAATATAACTTTCTGTTGGTGGTATATGAACACCTCTGTGGTTCTTATTTTTTGCGCTATAAACAAAAGAAGAGCGATAAGTTTGAAAAAAAAACAATATTTTTTACTTTTTGCTATAATAAATATCCCAATTGTTTTGAAAAAAAATGTTTTCCTCAGTTTAGGCCGATATGTATCCTTGTCCATATTTTTTTTATCATGACTGTGACATTGCGGGGGACACATCAGACACTTTTGACACTATTTTGGGACGATTCACATTTATACAGTGATCATTGCTATAAAAATGCACTGATTACTGTATACATGTGACTGGCAGTGAAGGGGTTAAAAGTCCTGCGGAAGCAACTGATTAGAGCCTTCGGCTCTAATAGGCGTCCAAAAAAGTGATAAGCGGGCACAACGCTGTGTGTTCGCTTCTCACTCAGCTCAATGTTAGCAAAGCCGAAGGAATTCGCTTTGCTAACATTGCCCCTCCTCTCAGCCAATCAGGTTGCCGAGTCTGTTACCGGTTACCTGATTGGCTGAAATATCAGGCGCTGTGATTGGATGCCTATCAGGCATCCAATCATAGGAGAGGAGGGGAGGAGAGGAGGACAGGAGAAGACACATGGAGGGGAGAAGACGCATGGAGGGGAGAAGATGCATGGAAGACACCACTTGCCGTCACCCGCTGCCCCACTGAGACAGGGTAAGTGCTGGGCAGATGACGAGCGGGTGGGGGTGGGAAGGATCACAGTGACAGCATTGGATGGCACAGTGGGAGCATTTTATGGCACAGTGGCAGCATTGGATGGCACAGTGACAGCATTGGATGGCACAGTGGCTGCAATTGATGAGCACAGTGGCTGCAATTGATGACACAGTACAGTGGCTGCATTTGATGGCACAGTGGCGGTATTTGATGGCACAGTGGCTGCATTGGATGGCATAGGGCATGAGGATTCAATCGATGTTTTTTTTTTTTCAATTTGTTTGTCCCCCCCCCCAAAAATTTGGAGCGCCAGCCGCCACTGACCACATCAGGGTCATAATCCTGATCCAAAGTGGTCAATGATGTCGGCCATGTTTCCAAATTGCCATTCAGGGACACGCCCCCTCTCTCACCTTCCCCAAAAAAAGGGGAGGGGGGAAATGTAGTCTCGGGGTTGATGGGGAATTTGGTGGCGGGTTATTTGTCAGGTGAATGTGTCACTTGCTACAAGATGCAGTGCTGCTTGCCACCCATAGCCTGCCACCAGATGCAGTGCTGCTGTCACTCCGTCATGGAGTAGAGTCACTATCTGGAGAGTTAGGATCCCACCAGTCCCTGCTGCTTGCTGCTGGGAGAAGGAGGAGGTGTCGAGGTGGGTGGGGACAGCAGTGCTGCACTAGGCACAGGCCTCGCTCCTGGGCCTCACTGTCTGAGAGTAAATTTTCACCGGTTGCAAGACGCCAGGCGGCGCCGACCCTAGCAACCAGTTCTGGAAATGTAGTTACTAGTTAGTAGGGAGTGGCTGTGTTCTCTAAGGCCGCCTACACACAATCAGTTAAACCGATGAGAACAGTCTGATGGACCGTTTTCATCGGTCCAAACCGATCGTGTGGGGGCGCCATCGCCATCGTTTAAAAAAAAGCCAACTTGTTTTAAATTTAACCGATGGATTCCTAATCGATAGAAAAAAAACGATCGTTAGTAGGCACGTCCATCGGTTAAAAATCCACGCATGCTCAGACTAAATTCGGGGACGGGAGCGCTCGTTCTGGTAAAACTAGCGTTCGTTATGGAGATAGCACATTCATCACGCTGTAACAGACAGAAAAGCGCGAAACGTCTTTTACTAACACAAAATCAGCTAAAGCAGCCCCAAGGGTGGCGCCATTGGATTTGAACTTCCCCTTTATAGTGCCGTCGTACGTGGTTTACGTGTCCGCGTTCTGACACAATCGTTTTTGTAACCGATGGTGTGTAGGCGCGACTGACCATCAGTCAGCTTCATCGGTTAACCGATGGAAAAATCCATCAGACCGTTCTCATCGGATGGACCGATCGTGTGTACGCGGCCTATTTCATTCCGGGACACTGTATTGTCCCGGATTGAAGGTGCCCGGGACCCAGGACAGACATGTCAATTGCGGGACAGTCCCAGGCAATTTGGGACACGTGGGCACCCTACAACAGTGGTGTATCTCATAACTTGGCTAATAAGCAATAGCAACACACACACACACAGTGCTCATTTAAAGGATAGGACCAGACCAGTCTCACAGATTTTCAATTGGTTAGTATTTATGAACAATTATGGGCACATTCAATTGGTGGAAAGGTTTATTTGTGATTATATTTGTCAAACATGCAAACCAATGTCCACAAGCACAGCCTCCTGCTGCCCTATGGAAGAGAGACTAGTCCAACCATTCTCAACTTAGGTATTGTGAAACCCAAGGGCTTCTCCAGAAATTGTTAGAGGTTCCTAGAGATGTGGCTGATTGACCTCCTATTTGATGGTGCGGTGCATACATAGATCCAAGGCCAACGCCACTTGCCTGAGCCAGAAGCATGATACTATTAATGGGCCAGATTCACAGAAGAGATACGACGGCGTATCTCCTGATACGCCGTTGTATCTCTGTGATCCGCCCGTCGTATCTATGCGGCTGATTCATAGAATCAGTTACGCATAGATAGCCCTAAGATCCGACAGGTGTAATTGACTTACACCGTCGGATCTTAGGATGCAATTCTAGGCCGGCCGCTAGGTGGCGATTCCATTGCGGTCGGCGTGGAATATGCAAATCACTAGTTACGGCGATTCACGAACGTACGCTTTACCCGTCGCTCTAAATTTACGTTGTTTCCGCCGAGATACGCCGCGTAAAACTAAGGCTGCCCTCTAGGTGGCCTAGCCAATGTTAAGTATGGCCGTCGTTCCCGCGTCGAAATTTTAAAATTCACGTCGTTTGCGTAAGTCGTCCGTGAATGGCGCTGGACGCCATTTACGTTCACGTCGAAACCAATGACGTCCTTGCGACGTCATTTAGCGCAATGCACGTCAGGTAATTTGACGGACGGAGCATGCGCAGTACATTCGGCGCGGGAACGCGCCTAATTTAAATGGTGCCCGCCCCATTTGAATTAGGCGGGCTTGCGCCGAGCGTATTTACGTTACACCGCAGCAAGTTTACAGGTAAGTGCTTTGTGAATCAGGCACTTACGCTGTAAACTTGCGGCGGTGTAACGTAAATGGGATACGTTACGCCGCCGCTGCGCAACGTATTTGTCTGTGAATCTGGCCCAATGTTTTTAGCTGAATGTAAAGGTTGCTGTAGGGGCCATTCTTCCAACTGGCCACCACCATTAGGAACATTTTTTCCTCTGACTCCCTATTAGTTGGTTATTGAGGGGTTTCTGTCAGACCTGAAAATTATTTCAAGGGTTCCTCCGAGGTAAAAATGTTGAGAAAGGTTAATTTCATTGATTTAATTCCTCAGATTCCACCTATAACTGAAATATCAGATATGATGACCTTTCATAAAAGTGCATACGTTAAAGTGGAACTTCACTCTCTAAGGCATGGGTCAAATTTCGAAAGAATTTTCTTTTGAAAATCAGAAAATGTGTGCGTTTTGTGATCCAATGGCGCCACCATTGATTTCGAAATTCGACCAACCAAACCTTCAATTTCACCTCATGTTGCTACAGAAAAGAATTTTCGTGGCTGGGAATCTTCTTTTCTTTCCAGGAATTTTCTTTTCTTGCACATGCGCATTTTTTTTTCGATTACATTTCTCGCACGATTCTCCCATCATTGATTAGAAAATTGTTTGCTTTTCCAAAAATTTCCAACATGTCCGATAATTAAAATTCAATGGCTGCACAAAAATCGGGTCAAATTTCGTAAGAATTTTCTTTCGAAAATCTTTTCTACGAATTTTCGTTCGTATTTTGCACCATTAGTGGGCTGCAGCAACAGCCGATTTTCGTGCGACCATCAAATTTGAGTAATCGGACATGTTGGAAATTTTTGGAAAAACAAACGATTTTCTAATCAATTATGGGAGAATCGTGCGAAAAATGTAATCGAAAAAGAAATGCGCATGTGCAAGAAAATAAATTTCCTGGAAAGAAAAGAAGATTCCCAGCTATGAAGATTCTTTTCTGTAGCAGCAGGAGGTGAAATTGAAGGTTTGGTTGGTCGAAATTCGAAATCATTGGTGGCGCCATCAGATCACAAGACGCACAAATTTTCTGATTTTCAAAAGAAAATTCTTTTGAAATTTGACCCATGTATGGCCAGTCTTAATCAACAGTATTTTTAATCTTTATGCTGCTAGCATTAACTACTGGGGACCCGAGCCATAGATGAATGACGTCCACAAGTTGGCTCTACAGGTCTGGGAGGCCGTCAATAGACGTCCTCGGGCCTCCGGCCGCTGGGGGTCGCGCGCGTGCCCGCTGCGTCACTGAGGTGCCGATGCGCATACCTAGCGGCCGCGATGTCCGCCGCGTGCCCGCGATCGGCAGTCACAGAGCAGGGACGTGGATGTCTGTGTATAAACACAGAGATCCACATCCTGTCAGGGAGAGGAGACCGATGCTGTGTCCCTTGTCCCTTGTACATAGGGACACCCATCGGTCACCTCCCCCAGTCAGTCCCCTCCCCCCCACAGTAAGAATCACGTAGCAGGGAACACATTAACCCCTTGATCGCCCTTAGTGTTAACCCCTTCCCTGCCAGTCACATTTACACAGTAATCAGTGCAGTTTTATAGCACTGTTTGCTGTATAAATGTGAATGGCCCCAAAAATGTGTCAAAAGCATCCGATGTGTCTGCCGTAATATCGCAGTCCTGACAGATAACCGGCATTACTAGTAAAAAAAAAAAAAAGAATAAAAAAATGTCATAATTCTATCCCCTATTTTGTAGGCACTATGGGCCAGATCCAGAGAAAGTATCTACTGATACGCCGGCGTACTTTCAAATTACCCGCGTTGTATCTTTAGTTTGAATCCTCAAACCAAGATACGATGGCATCTGGGTTCGATCTGACAGGCGTACGGCTTCGTACGCCTTCGGATCGTAGATGCAATACTTCGGCATCCGCTGGGTGGAGTTCGCGTTGTTTTCCGCGCCGGGTATGCAAATTAGCTTTTTCCGACTATCCACGAACGTACGCGCGGCAGTCGCATTCTCTTACGTCGTCTCTAGTCGGCTTTTTCCGGCGTATAGTTAAAGCTGGTATTTTGCGGCGTATAGTTAGATTTGCCATGTTAAGTATGGCCGTCGTTCCTGCGTCGAAATTTGAATTTTTTCTTTTTTTGCGTAAGTCGTCCGTGAATCGGGATGGACGTAAGTCACGTCTAAGTTTAAAAAATGACGTTGTTGCGACGTCATTTTGCGCAATGCACGGCGGGAAATTTCGAAACGGAGCATGCGCAGTTCATTCGGCGCGGGGACGCGCTTCATTTAAATGAATCACGCCCCCTAATCGCCGATTTGAATTCCGCCGCCAGAAATACACTACGCCGCTGTAACTTACGGCGCAAAATCTTTGAGGATTTGAAAGAACGCCAGGTAAGGTACGGCGGCGTAGCGTATCTCTGATACGCTGCGCCTATCCATTTCTATGTGGATCTGGCCCTATAACTTTTGTGCAAACCAATCACTATACGCTTATGTGGAATACGTAATTATGTAGAAGAATACGTATAGGCCTAAAAAAATTGGATATTTATTATAGCAAAAAGTAAAAAATATTGTGTTTTTTCAAAATTGTCGCTCTTTTTTTGTTTATAGCGCAAAAAAATAAAAACTGCAGAGATGAAAGCTCTATTTGTGGGGAAAAAAGGACGCCAATTTTGTTTGGGAGCCACGTCGTACGGCCGCGCAATTGTCATTCAAAACGTGACAGTACTGAAAGCTGAAATTTCGCCTGGGCAGGAAGGGGTGCCCAGTAAGCAAGTGGTTAATAAATAGATAGGAACGTAATTCATATTTGCTTGTTTTAAATTGTTTTTTTATTTGTTTTTTCTTTACATTTCTTTAGTTACGGTACTTCCTGGTTTCCATGCCTAGGTAAATGATGTCATACGTCCCAAGAGTCTTCGGGAGGGTTTTTCTCAGCTAAGCACAACTTCCCGCCTGTATGCCTGAGCTAAGGTCAGATGGATTTCAGGAAGTAATTGCTACATGAATTATCTGCCCTTGCTCAAGATGGCCATGGCCAGGAACGCTGTTTTTCCAAGTAATTTCTCTACAATATAAAGCATTGAGACATGGATGGATGCATGGGTGAGTTTGCTTTCAATATTAGAAATTAATTGAATAGCCCTTTTGGTTTGTGGTGCTCAGATGCCGTGTAGTTTTACATTAATTACATCCCAGATCATCCCTTTCCTAGCTCTATAAAGCCACCCTTTATTTCACCAATATTCCTTTCTCCTCTCTACCGTATATTCTTCCCCCTCGTAATCTTCAATTATTACAAGTATCCGATTCTTTGGCACAGTCAGAATTTTGGATCAATTTGTGACACCAGTTCATAATACCGTGTTTCTCCGAAAATAAGCCCGGGTCTTATATTCATTTTGGCAACAAACGACACAGTAGGGCTTATTTTCGGGGTAGGTCTTACCATGTAATGTGCTGTCTTCTCTCCCCCCCACCATCTCCCTACCTGTCAGGAATCCCCAGTGTGAACCGAGTTAAAATGCTTGAAAAATCCTATCATTTACTATATTACAGTATTATATAAATGTACATTGTGTGTGTTTCTGTAATATAATTGTGCCAAATACCTTCATTATAGCGCCGCTCTGCGCTTCTGTGACCCGCCGGAGCTTTCTTCCCCGCAATTATATTACAGAAACACACAGATTGTACACAGGGGCGGACTGACCATTGGGACTTTCGGGCACTGCCCGAGGGCCCCATGCCACTAGGGGGCATCATCAGGGTTGCCAGGCTCAATAAAACCAGGGACAGTATGTAAAAATCTGTGTTTTTTTTACATCTGTTCCTGATATGTCTTAAACCGACATGCTTTTGATGTGAAAATCCTGAGATTTTAGCTGCCCCGTCTCTGCACTGCCTCCTGGCGTGGTGGCCATCTGTAAGCCCGGGGGGCCCCATAATCTTCTATTGCCCGGGGGCCCCATGGGTTGTCAGTCCGCCCCGATTGTACATTATATACTACTGTAATAGAGTGGATTATAGGATTTTACAAGCATTTTAACCGGTTAATGCCCGCCGCATGTACATATACGTCCACAGAATGGCACGTACAGGCATAGCGGCGTAAATGTACGTCCCTGCCTTTCCGCGGGTCGGGGGTCCAATCGGGACCCCCCCGGTACATGCGGCGGTCGGTAACCCGCGGGGAGCGATCCGGGACGAGGGAGCGGCTATTCGTTTCTAACCGCCCCCTCGCGATCGCTCCCCAGAGCTGAAGAACGGGGAGAGCCGTATGTAAACAGTGTGCTTCACTGTGGCGGCTGCATCGATCGAGTGATCCCTTTTATAGGGAGACACGATCGATGACGTCAGACCTACAGCCACACCCCCCTACAGTTGTAAACACACACTAGGTGAACCCTAACTCCTACAGCGCCCCCTGTGGTTAACTCCCAAACTGCAACTGTCATTTTCACAATAAACAATGCAATTTAAATGCATTTTTTGCTGTGAAAATGACAATGGTCACAAAAAAAAAAAAATGCAATAAAACTATCCCCTATTTTGTAAACGCTATAAATTTTGCGCAAACCAACCGATAAACGCTTATTGCAATTTTTTTTTACCAAAAATAGGTAGAAGAATACGTATCGGCCTAAACGGAGGAAAAAAAATGTATATATGTTTTTGGGGGATATTTATTATAGCAAAAAGTAAAAAATATTGCATTTTTTTCAAAATTGTCGCTCTATTTTTGTTTACAGCGCAAAAAATAAAAACCGCAGAGGTGATCAAATACCACCAAAAGAAAGCTCTATTTGTGGGGAAAAAAGGACGCCAATTTTGTTTGGGAGCCACTTCGCACGACCGCGCAATTGTCTATTAAAGCGACGCAGTGCCGAATCGCAAAACCTGGCCTGGGCATTTAGCTGCAAAATGGTCCGGGGCTTAAGTGGTTATACTAGGTCTTATTTTTGGGTGTAGGGCTTATATTGCAACACCCCTGGGAAATAACCCTAGGTCTTATTTTCGGGAAAACACGGTACCATGATTGTCAAGCTTAATTTAATTTTGTTAATAATTTATGAAGTGTACAAAGTATTACTTTTGTTTCAAAACGCTTCAGAACTTTTTTCCATTCTTTATTTGAATATAAAAATATTTTCATATCTAATATGGTAGAAGATTTGATATAACAACCTAGTGAGAAGACACTGTGAGAAATGAGTAACTCAGCCTGTAGGGGGCGATGTAATGCCAGACTTTTCTGGTTGTGTATTCCACTACAATCCCCAAGGGATGCGGGAACCTGAGGCACTGAAAACCAGAATAACTGGTTCTCCTCTGTCCAGATAACAGTATGGTATTCATTGCATAGATGACGGAGAGGGTCTGAGATCTGGCCACATGATGGCCTCGGGTGTATAAATGAAAGTATATAGAGACAGTTGCTATGATAAAGAATGACCACATAGTCCCATGTAGCCATATTTGACAAATTTCTCCTTGCTGATTGGACAGCTGGCTGGGGAATAACTCTGGGGGGGTTAAAAGATTTGTCAAAATAGCACCCCAAGATCATAATTTAGGATGTTCTACACAAGAGACAAATTACAGCTGAACTCACGGCAAATCGCTCCAAATTAAATACATATGTCAAGTGCCTTAGGGCCGCTCACACTTCACATATCGGAATCGCAGGCAGAATCGTGTGATTTCGCCTGTGATTGAAGAATCACAGCAAGACATGCAACGCACTTATGGCGCCATTGTTTCTTAACCACTTCAATACCGGGCACTTCCCCCCTTCCTGCCCAGGACAATTTTCAGCTTTCAGCGCTGTCGCATTTTGAATGACAATTGCACGGTCATGCAACACTGTACCCAACACTGTACCCAAACTACATTTTTATCATTTTCTTCCCACAAATAGAGATTTATTGTGGTGATATTTCATCACCTCTGCGGTTTTAATTTTTTGCTTTGCTTTCTTTGTTTCTGTTATAAAATATTGTTTTCTCCTTCACAGACAGGCACTGGTGAGGCAGCACTGATGGGCACTGATGAGGAGGCACTGATATGTAGAATTGATGGGCACTGATAGGCGCTACTGATATGCAGCACTGATGGGCACTGACAGGCGGCACTTTTATGAAGCACTGATAGGTGGCACTGATGGGCACTGATAGGTGGCACTGATAGGTGGCACTGATGGGGTTTCTATTTTTTGCTAAACAAACTAAAAAAGTTTCTTTGTTTCTGTTATAAAATGTTGTTTTCTCCTTCACTTACAGGCACTGGTGGGCACTGATGAGGAGGCACTGATATGCAGCACTGATGGGCACTGACAGGCGGCACTTTTATGAAGCACTGATGGGCACTGATAGGTGGCACTGATGGGCACTGATAGGTGGCACTGATGGGGTTTCTATTTTTTGCTAAACAAACTAAAAAAGTTTCTTTGTTTCTGTTATAAAATGTTGTTTTCTCCTTCACTTACGGGCACTGGTGGGCACTGATGAGGCAACCAGTGAATATCGTGACACCACCCATTGTGACATCAATGACCAAGCAGGCCCTCAGTCAATGTCGTCACAAGGGGCGGGTTCACCAGGTGACATAAGCGGGTGGCCCCTGACCCTTAGTTATTAAAGAGCAGGATCTGGGGGCCGCATATGGAGGCCGCTTTGTTAAAGGGGCCTTCCAGATTCTGATAACCCTGCCCACAGACCCCCACAACCACGGGCCAGGGTTGTGGGGAAGAGGCTCTTGTCCTTGAATTATTATTCCCATCATGGGTGTGAGTGGGGCCCCATGTCAAGTTTTCCCTAAGGCCTCACGAAGCCTAGAGCCGCCTCTGCTGACAGGGGGGTTCACGCTGATTGTTTATCAGCGCAGCCCCCCCTCAGGTCGCCACACTGGACCACCAGGGAAGGGCAAATAAAATAAAAAAACATTGAAAAAAAAAGCTTTTAAAAAAATAAAAATATGCCAATCAGTGCCCACAAATGGGCACTGACTGGCAAGCAACATGGGTAGATCAGTGCTGCCCCACAATGTCCATCAGTGCCTCCCCAAGTGTCCATCAGTGCCACCCCAAGTGTCCACCAGTGCCACACCACAGTGTCCATCAGTGCCACCCCACAGTGCCCATCCATGCCCAGTGCCCACCTATCAGTGCCCATCTGTGCCACCCATAAGTATCCATCAGTGCCACCCATAAGTGCCGCCCATGAGTGCCCATTTGTGCCGCCTATGAGTGCCCAGTGCCGCCCATGAGTGCCCATCAGTGCCGCCCATGAGTGCCCATCAGTGCCGCCTATGTGTGCCCATCAGTGCCGCCTATGTGTGCCCATCAGTGCCGCCTATGTGTGCCCATCAGTGCCGCCTATGTGTGCCCATCAATGCCGAATACCAGCCCTGCCAATCAGTGCCACCTCATCTGTGCCCGTCAGTACTACCTCATCGATGTCCATCAGTGCCATCTCATCGGTGCCCATCAGTGCCACCATATCAGTGCCCGTAATTGAAAGAGAAAACTTACTTATTTTCAAAAAAAATTACAGAAAAAAATAAAAACGTATTTTTTTTTCAAAATTTTCAGTCTTTTTTTAGTTGTTGCGCAAAAAAGAAAAAACGCAGAGGTGATCAAATACCACCAAAAGAAAGCTCTATTTGTGGGGAAAAAGGACGCCAATTTTGTTTGGGAGCCACGTCGCACGACCGCGCAATTGCCATTCAAAGTGTGACAGTGCTGAAAGCTGAAAATTGGCTTGGGCGGGAAGGTGCGTAAGTGCCTGGTATGGAAGTGGTTAAGGAGAGTCACCCTCTCTATTTGTCCTGTTTATCATTATCATTGAAGGTAAAAGTAAAAGAAAATCCCACATTGAGAGAAAACCTTCCAATGGGGACACTAGTTCTGGTGACCCGGGGGCCCCAAGGAATTCCTTTAACCGCTTAAGCCCCGGACCATTACGCTGGTCAAAGACCAGGCCACTTTTTGCGATTCGGCACTGCGTCACTTTAACTGATAATTGCACGGTCGTGCGACGTGGCTCCCAAACAAAATTGGCGTCCTTTTTTCCCCACAAATAGAGCTTTCTTTTGGTGGTATTTGATCATCTCTGCGGTTTTTATTTTTTGCGCTATAATCAAAAATAGAGCGACAATTTTGAACAAAAAAGCTATATTTTGTACTTTTTGCTATAATAAATATCCCCAATTTTCTTTAAAAAAGCGTTTTTTTTCTCAGTTTAGGCCGATACGTATTCTCCTACAAATTTTTGGTAAAAAAAATCGCAATAAGCAGTTATTGATCAGTTTGCGCAAAATTTATAGCGTCTACAAAATAGGGGATAGTTTTATGGCATTTTTTTTATATTTTTTTTACTAGTAATGGCGGCGATCAGCGACTTTTATCATGACTGCGACATTATGGCGGACACATCGGACACTTTTGACACATTTTTGGGACCATTGTCATTTTTACAGCGATCAGTGCTATAAATATGCTATAAATATGCACTGATTACTGTAAAAATGACACGGGCAGGGAAGGGGTTAACACTAGGGGGCAATCAAGAGGTAATTGTTCCCTAGGGAGTGATTCTTACTGTTAGGGGGCGTGGTTACACGTGACACATCACTGATGACCATTTCCGATCACGGGGAACAGCCATCAGTGGCAGTGTCACTAGGCAGAATAGGGGAGTGTCTTGTTTACAAAGCCATCCCCCTGTTCTGCCTTTGCCGACCGCAATCGCGGGCCAACCAGGGAACATCGAGTTCCCAGGACCTGCGAACACGCTCACGGGGGAAAGAATGGGACACAGATGGCGAAAAAAATATATATCACAGGGCCTATAACCCCCCAAAAAAAATGTAATTAATTTTATTTTATTTATTACATGTACTTATATAGCACTGTCAACTTACGCAGGACTTTACATAATAATATTGTACATTCGCATCAGTCCCTGCCCTTAAGGAGCTTACAATCTAAGGGCCAGATTCACATAGGAGAGCGGCGGCGTAACGTATCGTAGATACGTTACACCGCCGCAATTTTTCATCGCAAGTGCCTGATTCACCAAGCACTTGCGATGAAAACCTACGCCGGCGGCCTCCGGCGCAAGGCGGGCCAATTTAAATGGGCGTGTGCCATTTAAATTAGGCGTGCTCCCGCGCCGGACCTACCGTGCATGCTCCGTTTCCGAACTCGCGTCGTGCATTGCGCGCCGTGACGCCACCATTTTTTCGAACGGCGACGCGCGTAGCGTAATTCCGTATTTTCCCGGACGGCTTACGCAAACGACGTTGATTTTTAAATTTCGACGCGGGAACGACGGCCATACTTTAGACAGCAATACACTTGCTGATTAAAGTTAGGGCAGCTAAAACGACGACTAACTTTGCGACGGGAAACTAGACTAGCGGCGACGTAGCGAACGCGAAAATCCGTCGTGAATCGCCGTAACTCCTAATTTGCATACCCGACGCTGGTTTACGACGTGAACTCCCCCCAGCGGCGGCCGAGGTATTGCATCCTAAGATCCGACAGTGTAAAACAATTACACCTGTCGGATCTTAGGGATATCTATGCGTAACTGATTCTATGAATCAGCCGCATAGATAGAAACAGAGAAACGCCGGCGTATCAGCAGATACGCCGTTGTATTTCCACTGTGAATCTGGCCCTAAGTTCCTAACTCACATTCATAACTACACATACTAGGGCCAATTTAAACAGGAACCATTTAACCTTCCAGCATGTCTTTGGAGTGTGGGAGGAAACCGGACTACCCAGAGGAAACCCACACAGACACAGGGAGAACATGCAAACTCCAGGCAGGTGGTTTTGCCTATAGTTTTACTTAAAAGGCCACTGATGGCTTGTTTTTTCTAAACAGCAGTGGATTTGCACTTTATTTGAACAAGCTGAAGTTAGGATCTGATTGGCTACCATGCACAGCTGCACCAGATTTTGCTCTCTCCAGTCTTAGTAAATCTCCCCCTCTGTGTGTATGGAGGTGCCATGAACCAATCACAGAGTGCGTTGTAATAACAAAGGTTTTACCGCCCATTGCGGCACTTGGAAAGATGTGAATCCGGCCTCAGTCTGCTCATCATGACTTTGATCTCACTTCACAAGTGACAGATTTGTTCTGAAATGAAGAGACGTGTGCAGCCAGGGCAGGGTTTTAAAAGGTTACAAGGCTGCCGATAGCAGACAGAGTTCTCATCAGAACAGAAGAGCATAACCCGTCATCATCATGAGCTCTGACACACAGGATCTCTTCTATGTCTATGAGGATAGAGAACAAGGAGTCTCTGATGTGCTGGAAAAAACAGGCATGTTCAACAGTTATCTACATTCACAGACCCTTCTATAACTCTGCCCATTCAGATTCTCTTCTATAGGTGTCCCTGCACTGTCTATTTCAATTCTCTTCTATAGGTGTCCCTCTGCTGCCCATTCAGATTCTCTTCTATAGGTGTCCCTCTGCTGCCCACTCAGATTCTCTTCTATAGGTGTCCCAGAGCTGCCCACTCAGATTCTCTTCTATAGGTGTCCCTCTGCTGCCCATTCAGATTCTCTTCTATAGGTGCCCCAGAGCTGCCCACTCAGATTCTCTTCTATAGGTGTCCCAGAGCTGCCCACTCAGATTCTCTTCTATAGGTGTCCCTCTGCTGCCCATTCAGATTCTCTTCTATAGGTGTCCCTCTGCTGCCCACTCAGATTCTCTTCTATAGGTGTCCCAGAGCTGCCCATTCAGATTCTCTTCTATAGGTGTCCCAGAGCTGCACACTCAGATTCTCTTCTATAGGTGTCCCTCTGCTGCCCATTCAGATTCTCTTCTATAGGTGTCCCTCTGCTGCCCACTCAGATTCTCTTCTATAGGTGTCCCAGAGCTGCCCACTCAGATTCTCTTCTATAGGTGTCCCTCTGCTGCCCATTCAGATTCTCTTCTATAGGTGTCCCAGAGCTGCCCACTCAGATTCTCTTCTATAGGTGTCCCAGAGCTGCCCACTCAGATTCTCTTCTATAGGTGTCTATCTGCTGCCCATTCAGATTCTCTTCTATAGGTGTCCCAGAGCTGCCCATTCAGATTCTCTTCTATGGGTGTCCCAGAGCTGCCCATTCAGATTCTCTTCTATAGGTGCCCCTGTGCTGCCCATTCAGAGTCTCTTCTATAGGTGTCCCTGTGGTGCCCAATCAGATTCTCCTCTATAGGTATTCCTGTGCTGCCCATTCAGATTCTCTTCTATAGGTGTCCCAGTGCTGCCCATTCAGATTCTCTTCTATAGGTGTCCCAGTGCTGCCCATTCAGATTCTCTTTTATAGGTGTCCCTGTGCTGCCCATTCAGATTCTCTTCTATAGGTGTCCCAGAGCTGCCCATTTAGATTCTCTTCTATAGGTGTCCCAGTGCTGCCCATTCAGATTCTCTTCTATAGGTATTCCTGTGCTGCCCATTCAGATTCTCTTCTATAGGTGTCCCTGTGGTGCCCAATCAGATTCTCCTCTATAGGTATTCCTGTGCTGCCCATTCAAATTCTCTTCTATAGGTGTCCCTTTGCTGCCCATTCAGATTCTCTTCTATAGGTATCCCTGTGCTGCCCATTCAGATTCTCTTCTATAGGTGTCCCTGTGATGCCCATTCAAATTCTGTTCTATAGGTGTCCCAGTGCTGCCCATTCAGATTCTCGTCTATAGGTGTCCCAGTGCTGCCAAATCAGATTCTCTTCTATAGGTGTCCCTGTGCTGCCCATTCAGATTCTCATCTATAGGTGTCCCAGTGCTGCCCATTCAAATTCTCTTCTATAGGTGTCCCTGGGGTGCCCAATCAGATTCTCTTCTATAGGTGTCCCTGTGCTGCCCATTCAGATTCTCTTCTATAGGTGTCCCTGTGGTGCCCAATCAGATTCTCTTCTATAGGTGTCCCTGTGCTGCCCATTCAGATTCTCTTCTATAGGTGTCCCTGTGGTGCCCAATCAGATTCTCCTCTATAGGTATTCCTGTGCTTCCCATTCAGATTCTCTTCTATAGGTGTCCCAGTGCTGCCCATTCAGATTCTCTTCTATAGGTGTCCCAGTGCTGCCCATTCAGATTCTCTTTTATAGGTGTCCCTGTGCTGCCCATTCAGATTCTCTTCTATAGGTGTCCCAGAGCTGCCCATTTAGATTCTCTTCTATAGGTGTCCCAGTGCTGCCCATTCAGATTCTCTTCTATAGGTATTCCTGTGCTGCCCATTCAGATTCTCTTCTATAGGTGTCCCTGTGCTGCCCATTCAGATTCTCTTCTATAGGTGTCCCTGTGATGCCCATTCAAATTCTGTTCTATAGGTGTCCCAGTGCTGCCCATTCAGATTCTCGTCTATAGGTGTCCCAGTGCTGCCCATTCAGATTCTCGTCTATAGGTGTCCCTGTGGTGCCCAATCAGATTCTCTTCTATAGGTGTCCCTGTGCTGCCCATTCAGATTCTCGTCTATAGGTGTCCCAGTGCTGCCCATTCAAATTCTCTTCTATAGGTGTCCCTGTGGTGCCCAATCAGATTCTCTTCTATAGGTGTCCCTGTGGTACCTATTCACATTCTCTTCTATAGGTGTCCCTGTGATGCCCATTCAGATTCTCTTCTATAGGTGTCCCAGTGCTGCCCATTCAAATTCTCTTTTATAGGTGTCCCTGTGCTGCCCATTCAGATTCTCTTCTATAGGTGTCCCAGAGCTGCCCATTTAGATTCTCTTCTATAGGTGTCCCAGTGCTGCCCATTCAGATTCTCTTCTATAGGTGTCCCTGTGCTGCCCATTCAGATTCTCTTCTATAGGTGACCCTGTGCTGCCCATTCAGATTCTCTTCTATAGGTGTCCCTGTGCTGCCCATTCAGATTCTCTTCTATAGGTGTCCCAGTGCTGCCCATTCAGATTCTCTTCTATAGGTGTCCCTGTGCTGCCCATTCAGATTCTCTTCTATAAGTGTCCCAGTGCTTCCCATTTAGATTCTCTTCTATAGGTGTCCCTGTTATGCCAATTCAGATTCTCTTCTATAGGTGTCCCTGTTATGCCAATTCAGATTCTCTTCTATAGGTGTCCCTGTGATGCCCATTCAGATTCTCTTCTATAGGTGTCCCTGTGCTGCCCATTCAGATTCTCTTCTATAGGTGTCCCTGTGCTGCCCAATCAGATTCTCTTCTAT
The DNA here is from genome assembly GCF_905171775.1 of Rana temporaria. Classification (NCBI taxonomy): domain Eukaryota; kingdom Metazoa; phylum Chordata; class Amphibia; order Anura; family Ranidae; genus Rana; species Rana temporaria. Next base: position 179,027,685 of record NC_053495.1, read on the forward strand.
AGGTGTCCCTGTGCTGCCCATTCAGATTCTCGTCTATAGGTGTCCCAGTGCTGCCCATTCAAATTCTCTTCTATAGGTGTCCCTGTGGTGCCCAATCAGATTCTCTTCTATAGGTGTCCCTGTGGTACCTATTCACATTCTCTTCTATAGGTGTCCCTGTGATGCCCATTCAGATTCTCTTCTATAGGTGTCCCAGTGCTGCCCATTCAAATTCTCTTTTATAGGTGTCCCTGTGCTGCCCATTCAGATTCTCTTCTATAGGTGTCCCAGAGCTGCCCATTTAGATTCTCTTCTATAGGTGTCCCAGTGCTGCCCATTCAGATTCTCTTCTATAGGTGTCCCTGTGCTGCCCATTCAGATTCTCTTCTATAGGTGACCCTGTGCTGCCCATTCAGATTCTCTTCTATAGGTGTCCCTGTGCTGCCCATTCAGATTCTCTTCTATAGGTGTCCCAGTGCTGCCCATTCAGATTCTCTTCTATATGTGTCCCTGTGCTGCCCATTCAGATTCTCTTCTATAAGTGTCCCAGTGCTTCCCATTTAGATTCTCTTCTATAGGTGTCCCTGTTATGCCAATTCAGATTCTCTTCTATAGGTGTCCCTGTTATGCCAATTCAGATTCTCTTCTATAGGTGTCCCTGTGATGCCCATTCAGATTCTCTTCTATAGGTGTCCCTGTGCTGCCCATTCAGATTCTCTTCTATAGGTGTCCCTGTGCTGCCCATTCAGATTCTCTTCTATAGGTGTCCCTGTGCTGCCCATTCAAATTTTCTTCTACTGTATAGGTGTTCCTAAAGTAGATAAAGAAAGAGTCGCCGCTCAAGGGTACTAATTATGGACCTCTTCACCAAATCCGAAGCCACAGGTGCTGGCAATGCATAGGATAATGCAAAATGAAGGAAGGATTTCTGGACAGTCGCACTCCAAAACTTGTTGCTTTTATTGTAAAATAAAAAACACAGGATACATGCCACAGCAAACAGGGTACAAACTGATGCGTTTCAAACTAAAATTTTGTGCCTAATCATAGCCTATGATTAAGCACTAAAGTTTAGTGTGAACCAAGTTTTGGAGTGCGGCGGTCCAGAAATCCTTCTAGTATTTTGCTGTATAGGTGTTCCTGCGCTGCCTATTTCAGTTCTCTTTTATAGGTCTCCCAGTTCTGCCCATTCAGATTCTCTTCTATAGGTGTCCCTGTGCTGCCCATTCAGATTATCTTCTATAGGTGTCCCTGTGCTGCCCATTTAGATTCTCTTCTATAGGTGTCCCTGTGCTGCCCATTCAGATTATCTTCTAAAGGTGTTCCTGTGTTGCCCATTCCAATTCTGCTGTATAGATGTTCTGTACTGCCAAACTATTAAAAGGTAAGAACAAAAATAAATTCTCATAATTTTCAAAAATTTATAATGCTGTGTTTTTTTTTCTTATTTAATGCAAACAACCAAAGTTCACCTCAAACAAATGAAAGAGAAAATGTGTTAAATGTCCTTTTAAAGAAAATGCATAATTAAAGTTTATAAAAACCCAGTCAAAGGAAATGTTATCCAAGCTTTAAAGCTGTACCCTGGGAACAAAAACACAGATTCGGACCAAATTGCATTTAATCATGGTGGCCCATGTATGGTTGCCATCCCATTTGGTAAAACGGTTGCTTTCAATCAGCTGGAAGTGTTGTGTTCAGCTCTGAGATCAGAGGCGGGTGGTGCTTAATTTTTTGAGGGGGCGGCAACACAACACCCCCCCACCTCCCCCCTGTGGGAGACGGACGGAAAGGCAGCAATCCCCCCACCCCCCGCAGGAGAAGTCCCGTGAATGCGGCAGTTACCCACCCCCCCCCCCACACACACGCAGGAGACTGATGGGAAGCCAACGATCAGAGGCCTCCTTAACTTAGGAGGCATATGACAAGGATCCAGGGTAGGGCTGCTGCTCCTCGCTCTGGAGCTGTTGCTTCTCCTCCTGGCTGAACCGAAAGTTTCCTGATTGGCCAGGAGGAGAATCAGGAAGATAACAGCGAATATTCATTCGCTATTGTCACAAAACTGGGTGGGCTCAGGGCGCAGTACTCTGTGCCCCGAGACCACACTTTTCTTTAGCCAATTGGAGCCTCAGGCTCTAATCCTGTGCTTAAAAAAAAAAACATTGATATCCATGCGTCTGGCGCCCTGCATGTAGATTAGGGGCCAAGCACATTGATTAGGGGGGAAGCGTCCCCGCACCCTGTATGGATGGGCCGTCACTGTCTGAGACTTGTAGTTCTGGTTGTAGTACTCTAATAATTGCAGGCTGCTTATTCACACCTCCTCCATTCAGTAAAAGCCTTTCACCGAATGTAAGATTTTCTGTGATTGGAGGAGGTGTGAATGAATGTCAGGATTAGGGATGAGCTAAGGTTTAGGCCAAACACATGGGAAGAAATCACATAAAATCAATGGCACCGGCCCAACCAGCTGCGGCCAGGGAATTCCCTGCCCTGCAGCTGAATGTAACAAAGGGGCAGGGATGCCGGTAACATTCATTTATTATGGATTCATGATCATATATGGTCCATGAGATTGTACAAATAGTACCATGCGGCCATATTAGGTCAAAGATATCTCCAGCATCCCTGACCCTTTGCTATGTGCTGCTGCAGGGCAGGCAATTCCTTGTGTGTCATTGATTGGGCCAGGCTATCATGTCATAGTTTCCTATGGGTTCTGAGTCAAATGGGTTCAGCCCAAATATTATATTATCCTTATTCATGATTAATCCCTTTCACGCTGACCTATGCAAATATGTGACCTCACAGGACTGGGATTTTTTTTCTGTGGGGCCCCATATTTGCATATATCTTTTTGTGCTGGCTCCTTTCTGTCTCCGAGCACAGATACTGGGGTCCAGGGCCGCCATCAGGAATTATGGGGCCCCTTACCCAGGGCCCTCCTGGAGCAGAGAACCGAGGGGGGGGGGGGTGCTGCCGCCTGAAATTAAGAAGCGGGGGGGGCTGCCGCGAATTGAGAAGCGGGGGAGGGGGCCCTTTACAAAAAAGTAACGAAAAATATATATAAAAAAGGGGGGTAGCCATCCTGGGCCCTGGGGACCTCTGGGCCCTTTAATAATAATAATAAAAAAAAAAGAAACCTCTGGGCCCTTTAATAAAAAAAAAAAATATATATATATATATATAAAAAAAAATAAACATTTATAAAAAATTATATATATAAAAAAAAGGGGGGGTTGTCATCCGGGGGCCCTGGGGATCTCCGGGCTCCTGGGGACCTCCGGACCCCTAAAAAAAAAAATGTCCCTTTATTAAAAAATAAAATAAAAATATATTAAAAAAATATATATAGATTTTTTATAAAAAAATAAATAAAAAAAGGGGGTTTGCCATCTGGGCCCCTGGGGGCCTTCGGGCCCCTTACAGGTGTACTGCCTGTACCCCCCTGATGGCGGCCCTGCTGGGGTCTCACCGAGAACCCCGGACCCCGTTCTGACAATCGGGACCCGTAACACACGCTCGGTTTGAACCAGCAAGAAAACTGCTGGCAGAGCTTACTTGCCGAGTAAACCGAGCGTGTGTTCGAGGCTTTCAGGTTTCTCGTCAAGAAAACTGCCTAAAATTTTGACGAGAAAAAGAGAGAACATGTTCTCTATTTTCTCGTCGTGATTCTCAACGGTGTTTTCCTGCTGAGAAACCCGAGAGTGTGTATACTTGCCTGTCGCTGTGGAAACCCGCTCATGCTCGAAATGACTTTGACGCATGCGCGGTAGCTTCTTAGGCATAGGTAGGGTGCAGCAAGATGGCGGCGACGGCATCGAATGTGACAAGCACATGCTCGTCGTACGCGATGACGTCACCGCATTCTTGCCATTCAAAAGAACCGCGGTTCTTTTGAATGGAGTGTCTGTACACTCGGGCGGCAAGAGATTCTTGCCAAGAATCTCGTCAGGAAAACAAGGGTTTTTTCCTGACGAGTATCCATTAAGGTGAAAAAACACGAAGCGTTACAACACCTTTAACAAAGCGATTGGAATGCTGGTGATATTATTGACCTAATATGGTCAAGGCATACCAAACATGGGACAGGCATCAACAGAGGTCATTTATTTTTATAACATTTTACAAATTGTTCCGCTTTAACATGTTAATAGAATTTCAAAAGTCATTTTCAATCTTTTGTTATTTGAAGCTTTAAGTGTTCATGAAGGTCCTTGTTCAGGAACTTCCTGTTATAAGGTGACAACCCTCTGTCCTTGACTCCTGAGTTGTCACCCTGTCAGATGGGCTTCCGATGGACACTACAAACTGTCATTTCAACACACATTATGCAGGCATGGCACACTGTTGTCCCCGTCTAGTAACCAACCCTGAGAAATGCCATGCAACCATTGCTGGAATGCCTGTAGGTCAGAAGTGACTGCAAAGAGTCTACAGGAGATCGACAGCACTGAGATGTAACAGAGGATAAAAAAGAAAAAAGGTGAAAAAAGTGTTTTTATTAAAACAAGAATGGCAGTTTTTTTTTTTTTATATACACACAGTGCTTTAGTAAACTAAATGTCATTCAGTTAAGTGTTTATATCTATGTTAAAGGATATGTCAGCTTCCACCAATGGCCTCCTTCTCAAAATGTTAGTTTTCTGGGTGTCACTAACCAGGAACAAGCATGCAGCAAGTGCAGTCTGAGTTTAGCCAGAACTCCAGACAGGCATACTGATTTCCAGACAGTGACTCAAAGTAATAAAGCAACTATCATTTTCAGAAGGAGGGGTCAGCAATGGCACCATACATATTTTTATTAATACTGATATTCTTTTAATCCAAGTACTGACAGACACATAGGGGGGATTTACTAAAGGCAAAAAGGTTGTTCACAATTTGCATTTGACAGGGAAATTGCACTTTGCAAGGGAACTGTCCCCGGAGCTTAGTAAATGTGGTGAAGTTTCACTTTGCCAAGAATACCTAATTACATAGAATTAAAATAAAAGTTAAAAAAGAAACATAATATTTGCTTGCATATGATTGAATGATGGAAGTAAGCACAGCTTCACCACATTCACTAATCTCTCGGGGGAATTCCCTTGCAAAGTGAACAAACTATTTGCCTTTAGTAAATCCACCCCATGGCGGTTAATTAATTAAAGCGAATTTCCGCTGATTTTTTATTTTTATTTTTTATAGTCAGCAGTTGCTGACTTTTAAAATAAGGGCACTTACCTGTCCAGGGGGCCCCCGATGTCGGCACTCGAAGCCGATCTATCCCTTGGCCTCACTTCCTCGTGGATGGCTCGGCTATCTATGCCCGGACGTGGGAGCAAAACACCTGGATTACACAGGTATCTGCTTCCCCAATCCCCACCCCCCCTGAAAGGTCCCAAATGTGACACCCGAGGGGGGGGAGGATTCCGAAAAGTTCTATTTTTGTGTGGAACTCCACTTTAAAAGAGTTGAGAATCTTCACGCAACAAATTGCAGCTGCGTTCACTTTGAATACCCAATCATGTTGAAATAGGTAGGAATTTGCTTTTTACCAGGTTGGATAATTGACTACTACTACCTTTTTTAGGCTGACCATAGAGGGAGCGATTTTCTTTCCCGCAACCATGGATTTCAGGAAAGAAAATTGCTTGATTCGCCCCTCCCGTAGAGCCATTGTGTTCCCCTGCCTGGGAGGGGAGGGGGGGGGCTGTCTCTACCGGGAGAACACAGTGATTACTGCTAATGGCTATAATAGCAATAAATGCATGTAAAATCCAATAGGCTGGTTATACCCAAGTAGATCAATCGATTAACTTGGGTACAATCAGCCTATACCATACATGGTTCAAATCTCAACCAGTCCATGCTGACTGAGCCAATTTGAACCATCTATGGCCAGCTTAAGCCCCCTTTCACACTGGGGCGGGAGGCGCGGTGGCAGTATAGCGCCGCTAAAAATAGCGGCGCTACACCGTCGGAATTGCCGCGAGATTCGGACGCTAGCGGTATTAACCCCCGCTAGCGGCCGATAAAGGGTTAATACCGCCCGCAATGCGCCTCTGCAGAGGCGCATTGCGGGCGGTATTACCGCGGTTTCCCATTGTTTTAAATGGGAAGGAGCGGTGAAGGAGCGGTATACATAGCGCTCCTCTCACCGCTCCAAAGATGCTGCTTGCAGGAGATTTTTTTCTCTCCTGCCAGCGCATCGCCTCAGTGTGAAAGCCCTCGGGCTTTCACATTGAGAAAGCTGGGCAGGAGTTTTTCAGGTGATATTTAGGCGCTATTTTTAGCGCTGTACCACCTGAAAAACTCCTTAGTGTGAAAGGGGCCTTAATGAGTGAAGATCCTCAGCTCCTATACTAAATCAGCCATGAAGATGATTGCCATCAGATCACCAGTCAAGTGTAGTCCTCCACCCCTGGGGGTTCCAACAGTCAAGCTAATCTTTCTCAGCAGATCAGTCAATCAGCCAGGTTGTCTCGTTACGAAGCCTATATGAACATGCACGTCCGGACAATCCAAGCATGCATGTTTACTCACACAAATACTGTTTCTTAAATAAATGTTGAGTAAATACTCACTGGTCAGGTTTTGGTTGTAAATCAGACCTCTATTTTATGTCTATGGCTTTCTTTGATGGCCAAAAACCACCAATGTGAGACTTTTTTGTGACTAATAAATAAAAATAATAATAAAAATTAACATACTACATCAAAAAAGTAAATTCCCTGTTGAGTTGTTATTCTTTATGTGTGTACACTTACCGTATATAAGACTTCAACTCAGTGGTGGTTGATGCTAAATGCTTTGGGGGGGGGGTAATAAACCCCTCCAGGTCTGGGCTCACCCCACAAATGAAGCCCTCCAGTGGTCATGGCTCCTGCCCTGATTGGCCTGGAAGCGAATATTAATTTGCTAGTCTCACAAGTGGGAGGGTTCGGGCACAGTGCTCTGCGCCCTGAGGACAACCTTTTACTAGCCAATTAGAGGCTCAGGCTCTAATCACGTGGTAGTAATCAAATTACAGACCTCATAGAAAGCTATTAGTCCGGCGCCCCGCATGCAAACTAGAGGGGGGTACCCCTTATGGACCGGTCGACACTGCTTTAAATCGTTACTAAACCCTCGTTATTTTATTTTTTTATATAACTCTATTCTCATGTAAATCCCAGCCTGCCTTCATGGAGCTCCACAGCAAGCCAAGATTCCCAGGACGTCCAGCCGTGGCACATACACAGGACATTGTCTATCTGAATAATGGGTCTGACATTTAGAGCAACAGTTATGAAAGAAGTCTGACATTTTTAAAAAGAACACAACGTTTATTTCTGTAAATGGATTCGCTACAAACTTTCTGTTCGGGGGAGAATACTACAATTTCTGTACAAAAAAGTAGAAGACATAAGAGATTGAGTGAAACTGACAATCTGACAAATCAGTGCATGCTTTTCACAGATTAGAGTAACAGAAAATACTTCTTTACATATATGGAATGAATAAAGCTTAATGCTAGGCACAGATACATGGATTTTGCCTGAGACAATAACGTTTCTTTAGTAAATCAGAGTTTAAGTTGAACATTCACTTAGCTGAGCAGGGGCTCATTCACACAGGTGCAGAGGGCTGAACACAGACAGAATTCAGTGTATTGCTGCGCCTGGTAATTGTGCGCATACTATAGGCCAGCAGCTTGTACAAACCAATGACAGGCTGAAGCCTCATACACACGACCGAGGAACTCGACGGGTGAAACACATCGTTTTCCTCGTCGAGTTTCTTGTTAGGCTGTCGAGGAACTCGACAAGGCAAGTTTCTCCATTCCCGTCGAGGAAAAAGAAGACATGCTCTCTTTTTGGCTCGTCGAGTTCCTCAACAGTTTCCTCATCGAAAATGTACACACGACCGGTTTCCTCGGCAAAAAAAAAATGCCAGCAAGTTTCTTGCTGGTTTTTGCAGAGAAACTCGTGTGTACGAGGCCTGACAGATGCTGTGGCTGTACACATATCCAAGTGGTTCCATTCATACAAGGACAGTATAGAGATGGACGGGCAGTTTGGGGTTGATTTACTAAAGCCAAATAGACTGTGCACTTTGCAAAGTGCAATTGCACTCTGCAGGTGCAGTTGCTCCAGAATTTAGAAAATGATGTAACGCTCCACTTTGCAAAGAATACCCAATCACGTGCCAGAAATATATATAAAAAAACAGCATTTGTGCTTGCGCACAGGGTCGCTGTTAGGAATCATGGGGCCTCGTACAGCCTACCTGATGGGGCCCCCCCCACACACACCTAATGGTATTCTATACAATATTTTCACAACAAATACATGAAAATCATTATTAATGGACACAAATGCCACCCCAATTCCCCCTCCTAGTACAAATCTCCCCTGCCTGCACAATTCCCCCAATCCCATCTATTAGCCCCGAATTCTATCATCGGCTCCTGGTACACAATCACCCGCATCTCCCCTTCCAGCACAAATGTTCTTTCTTCAATCCCTCACATAGTACACATTCCCACAAATCCCTCCTCCTAGCACAGTTATGATGAGCCTTGGCACCTCAGATGTTTTGGAACTACATTTCCCATGATGCTCAATTACACTGCAGAGTGCATGAGCATCATGGGAAATGTAGTTCCAAAACATCTGAGGTGCCAAGGTTCACCATCACTGTCCTAGCACAACCCCCTCTCGGGGCAGGGGAAGAAGCTCAGCGGCGGAGGGCATTGTTCTCCACCAACACGGAGGGCATTGTTCTCCACCAACCCTACTGCTGCCTGGGCCCCTCTGTGTGCCGGGCCCCCTACAGGAGGGGTCCCCCCCTATCAGCAGCCCTGCTTGCGCACATGATTGGATGATGAAAGTCAGCAGAGCTTCTGCTCATTTACTTAGCTCTAGGGAAACTGCACTTGCAAAACGCAACTGCACTTCGCAAAAGTGCACCGTCTATTTGCCATCAGTAAATCAACCCCTTTGTGTCCAGAGATACTCATCCATTTCTGTACACATGTAACCGATTGGATGTGTGTACAGCTGCAGCAGCTGTCAGCCTGTCATTGATTTGTGCAAACTCTACCTAAACAGGTGCAGAAATACATTGAAATTTGTCACTCTACGCTAATGTGAATGAGCCCTAAAGGGTCAGTAAAGGAAACATTTTTTTTAGCTAAATAGCTTCCTTTACCTTACTGCAGTCCTGGTTTCATGTCCTCATTGTTCGTTTTTGCTCTGATGTTGCTGTAATTCTGCTCTGTTCTGGACACTTCCTGGTTGTCTGTTTCCTAAAGACCACAGTACTGGGAGATTCTAGTTTCATCTTCCAAACCATCACTGCTCTATGGCTCTATACAGCACAGAGGCAGGATAACATGCAAAAACAAAACTGAAACTGTAGGTACATTATTTGATTGATTTTTATCTATTTTTAATCGTTTTTAAAAGGAATCAGTTAACTATTATGTCTCTATACCCTGTAAAACATGGGTCTTCAAACTACGGCCCTCCAGTTGTTCAGGAACTACGATTCCCATCATGCCTAGTCATGTCTGTGAATGTCAGTGTGTTACAATGCCTCATGGGATGTGTAGTTCTACAACAGGTGGAGGGCCGTAGTTTGAGGATCCCTGCTGTAAACAGTCATTTGAGCAAAAACATTTTTTTCCTTTACAACTCCTTTAAGGTAAAGTCGCATTCAATTCAACACAAATGGTTTCTATGCTTACATATGATTGGTTGATGAAAGTGAACACAGTTCATATTAAAGCGGTTGTATGCCTATTTTTTTTCACTTTGACCTACAGGTAAGCCTATAATAAGGCTTACCTGTAGGTAAAAAGAATATCTCCTAAACCTGTATGGTTTAGAAGATATTCCCCTTGCATGCAGCCGCTAACTTCAGAGGTGCATTCGCTCTGAGTTCCTGGCAGAAAAGTCCGGCAGACGCCGGATTTGCCAGAAAGAAGTCTCCCGCACGCATGCGCGGGAGTGACGACATTGCGGCTCTGGCCACTCACAGCGCCGGAGCCGCAATACCCAGAAGACACACAGAGGGAAAATGTCTGCTCCCTCGGCGTGGACCGAGATCACCTGCATCACCTGTATTTCATAATGAGCTAGTATGCAGTGCATACTAGCTCATTATGCCTTTTGCAGGTTTGAAAAAAAAAATCTGCGGGTTTACTACCGCTTTAAGCTCCCTTTGCTATGTGAACATTCTATGGGCCAGATTCACCAAAGAGATACAACGGCGTATCTCCTGATACGCCGTCGTATCTCTGTTTCTATCTATGCGACTGACTCATAGAATCAGTTACGCATAGATATCCATAAGATCCGACAGGTGTAATTGTTTTACACTGTCGGATCTTAGGATGCAATACCGCGGCCGCCGCTGGGGGGAGTTTGCATCGTAAACCAGCGTCGGGTATGCAAATTAGGAGTTACGGCGATTACCGACGGATTTTCACGTTCGCTACGTCGCTGCTAGTCTAGTTTCCCGTCGCAAAGTTAGTCGTCGTTTGACCTGCCCTAACTTTACTCAGCAAACGTATTGCTGTTTAAAGTATGGCCGTCGTTCCCGCGTCGAAATTTAAAATTTAACGTCGTTTGCGTAACACGTCCGGGAATACGGAAGTACGCTACGCGCGTCGCCGTTCGAAAAAATTACGTCACGGCGAGCATTGCACGACGGGAATTGCGAAACTGAGCATGCGCAGTAGGTTCGGCGCGGGAGCGCGCCTAATTTAAATGGCACACGCCCATTTGAATTGGCTCGCCTTGCGCCGGAGGCCGCCGGCGTAGGTTTTCATTGCAAGTGCTCTGTGAATCAGGCACTTGCGATGAAAACTTGCGGCAGTGTAACGTATCTACGATACATTACGCCGCCGCAGTTCTACGTGAATCTGGCCCTATATTCCTTTAGTAAATCAATCCCCAATGAATAATGAAATGCCTCTCAATATAATCTTCTTAGTGCAATAACATAATTACACAAAGGTGCAGGCACTGATAAAATACGTTTTTCAGTATGATAGAAGTTTATTTTACCCAGGTATGTATTGGGGTTGATTTACTACATGAGCAGAAACTGTTTACAGGTTAATAAAAGTTAACATGCTTTGTAAACAAGGCCAATCTGTGTTTGAGTAATAATAATAATAATAAAAATAATAATTAAAATAAACTTTATTTTATATAGCACCATTCTCAAAGGGCTTTACAAAGATCCTAAATCATGTGCAAGGGAAATAAAAAATAAAAAAATGTTCCTTGCTCTTGATTGGATGACTTAAATGAACACAGCTTTACCCTATTTACTAAGCTAGTTGAACATTTGCTTTGATATTGGAACAATTTCTACTCCTTCATTGAACTGTAAAATGCTGCCTATAATCAATGCCACTGACCACTCTATAGCGTTTATTTACTAAAGCTAGAATGGGAAAAATAGTCACAATTTTGCATAGAAACCAATCAGCTTCTAACCTCAGCTTGTTCAATTGAAGTGGAGGTTCACCCTATAAAAAAATGTTAACACTACATCCAGCACAGTGCTGCATATAAAATGTCACTGACCTTTATTTATTTTTCCCCGTAGATATCGTTTACCCGTGGAATTCACCGCGGCTTCCGGGTAGGGAATCCCGCGGGAGTGGGCGTTCCTATTGTCATGTCAATTGATTGACATGCTAAACGACGGCGCACACAGCGCGTCACGACTTCCCGAAGGAAGCTCGGGTCGGATCTATTCGGCGCCTGTGCACCGGCGCCGAATAGAGCCGAGCCGACCCGAGCTTCTTTCGGGAAGTCGTGACGCGCTGTGTGCGCCGTCGTTTAGCATGCCAATTGATTGGCATGTCAATAGGAACGCCCACTCCCGCGGGATTCCCTACCCGGAAGCCGCGGTGAATTCCACGGGTAAACGATATCTACGGGGGGGAAAAAATAAAGGTCAGTGACATTTTATATGCAGCACGGTGCTGGATGCAGTGTTAAAAATTTTTTATAGGGTGAACATCCACTTTAAGCTTTGGCAAAAAAAAAAACTGGAAGCTGATTGGTTTATGCAGAATTGTGACTAATTTTGCCCTCTCTAGCTTTAGTAAATAACCCCCTATATGACAAATTGGCAAACATGTGAATGGTTTGATCTACCCTAGCAGCCGGGCCTGAATTTCCCACAGAGATCTTCTAAATTAAAAATAAATGTGTGGCATCACCATGGCTGGAAATATTGTTGTGTTTGAGGACTGGGAGATGTCCCACCACCTGCTATTGTCTGGAAAACATGGTTACAATTAAAATTAAGCAACAGAGCTTGTTCGTAACCAACCTTCTCCAAATTTGACACTGAAATATTCAAGCAATTGTCTATCAGATCTGTTCAGCAAAAATAAGCCAATGGTAGCTTGAGCTTGTGAGGTTGGTTATCATAACCCCAACAGGTAGATGTTTGGTCTGTTGGGGCTTCTGATGAAGATCTGTCACCTATTACAGACCTAAAAAGTGATTGAAGAGAATAAAGATCATAGCACTAGTTGTAACGGGCAAAAAGTTATCTATCTCTGGCTAGCATAAGCAGACAAGCAATATGTGCATTTTTTTTTTTAAAAGGGGTTGTAAAGGTTCGTTTTTTATTTTCTAAATAGGTTCCTTTAAGCTAGTGCATTGTTGGTTCACCTTTTCCTTCAATTTCCCTTCTAAATGTATTTTTTTTCTTTGTCTGAATTTCTCACTTCCTGTTTCTCCTCAGTAAGCTTGCCCCCATCATCCATGGGGGTTAGTCAGCCAGAACAGCTTACTGAGGAGGAACAGGAAGTGAGAAATTCAGACAAAGAAAAAAAAACATTTAAAAGGGAAATCGAAGGAAAAGGTAAGTGAACCAACAATGCAGGGGAAAAGGGAATAGCCACTCCAGGTGGGAACCCAGATGAATATACTCCGTTGCAGACAACTCAGGTGCAGGCAATGCACTTAGCAAAGCAGGAACAAAGATTGTCTCTGGACAGCCGCACTCTGAACAAATTGTAGCCTTGTATTAAAAGAAGGACAGCACTACAAGTCACAGCAAAATGAAATAAAATCTGACACTGACGCGTTTCGCACTGAAACTAGTGCTTAGTCATAGCTGACGCTACGAGTGCGGCTGTCCAGAGACAATCTTTGTTCCTGCTGAACCAACAATGCACTAGCTTAACCACTTGAGACCCGCGCTATTGACAAAAGACGTCAACAGCGCGGCTCTCAAGTGTCAAGTGGACGTCTTTGGACGTCTTTTAAAGTGCATTACCCGTGCGCGCCTCTGGGGGGCGCGCAGCGGGTAAACACTGTCCCGGCGCCTCGCTAAAGAGCCGATGCGTGTACCTGGCGGCCGCGATGTCCGCCGGGTACACGCGATTGTCGGGAACACAGCAGGGTAGTGGAGATCTGTGTCCCTTGTACATAGGGACACAGCATCGGTTACCTCCCCCAGTCACCCCCCTCCCCCCACACAGTTAGAACAAACCCAGGATACACATTTAACCCCTTCCTCACCCCCTAGTGTTAACCCCTTCCCTGCCAGTCACATTTATACAGTAATTAGTGCATTTTTATAGCACTGATCGCTGTATAAATGTGAATGGTCCCAAATTTGTGTCAAAAGTGTCCGATACGTCCGCCGCAATATCGAAGTCCCAATAAAAATCGCAGATCACCGCCATTACTAGTAAAAAAAAAAATCATAAAAAAAAATCATAATTCTGTTGCCAATTTTGTAGGCGCTATAACTTTTGCGCAAACCAGTCGCTTATTGCGATTTTTTTTTTTTTTTTACAAAAATACGTTGAACGCATCGCCCTTAACTGAGAAAAAAAATAGTTTTTTTTAAAAAAAATTGGGATATTTATTATAGCAACAAGTAAAAAATATATATATTTTTTTAAATTGTCGCTCTTTTTTTGTTTATAGCGCAAAAAATAAAAACCGCAGAGGTGATCAAATACCACCAAAATAAAGCTCTATTTGTGGGGAAAAAAGGACATCAATTTTGTTTGGGAGCCACGTCGCACGACCGCGCAATTGTCAGTTAAAGCGACGCAGTGCCGGAAGCTGAAATTTCGCCTGGGCACGAAGGGGGTTTATGTGCCCAGTAAGCAAGTGGTTAATAAAAGGCTACAATTTGTTCAGAGTGTGGCTGCCCAGAGACAATCTTTGTTCCTGCTGAACCAACAATGCACTAGCTTAAAGGAACCTATTTAGAAAATAAAAAAACAAACCTTTACAACCCCTTTAAGGAATTACATATCTCAACACACTTGCTGGGACCCACAGCTCCTCGGTACCTGAAAAAAAAAAACACGTTGCTTGCTACAGATTAAAGTTACGGAATGTAAAAAGTTCCCATTAATATCATAATAATGACATAAATGGGTTTATTTGTTAAGGCAGTAAAAAGGACAATTATGTTGTACAAAAGTATAGCATAGCAACCAATTAAAACATAATTTTGACTAATCACGAGAACGTACTGAAATCTAGTAATTATACATAACCATACTTAGCACTCCGCCGCTGCTCTTTATACTGCCTTAGGCCCCGTACACACGGCCGAGAAACTCGACGAGCAAAACACATCGTTTTGCTCGTCGAGTTCCTTGTGAAGCCGCCGAGGATCTTGGCGGGCCAAGTTTCCCCGTTGACTAACGAGGAAATAGAGAACATGTTCTCTATTTGGCCCGATGAGATCCTCGTCGGTTTCCTCGGCCGAAAGTGTACACACGGGCGGGTTTCTCGGCAGAATACGGCTCCGATTGAGTTTCTGGCTGAATTCTGCCGAGAAACTCAGTCGTGTGTACGGGGCCTTCCTGAAAATCACATTTCAGCTACATATATCTTTCCAGTCCAGAGGAAAAGTTAGGTTGCCTCATGTAGGAATTGTTGTTGTACTGACAGACCCCATTCATCTGAGGAGCAGTTAATGTCAGTAGTTGGTCGGTGTGTCCTATGCAACTGGCAGGCCTCATGGAAAGTCTATTGGGGGCCCCATAGATTTGAGAATTATTAGGAGAATAGCTGGTTTGAGGCACCTGAAGGTGAGGTGGCGAGGAAGAGTAAGAATAGGACAAGTTGGAGGCAATAGGGTTAGTTGACCTGTTGATCAAGGACCCTACACCAGTGGGGCTGACAGATTGAGTCTGAAAACAGGACAAGTCTACTGAACAACTACTCCCTATATTCTCAAGGTCCCCATTCAAACCCATGGAGTGGTGGTTCAGATCAGAGCCAGGTGAAGGCTGCATCATGGACTGCTGGTTGATTAGACTGTCTATGCTAAACATTCTGTGAGGTCCTTGTCCTGATCCAGCAGGGGTCTGGTAGTGGTGGACCATGGCTGGGTGGTGGGAGGTGGTGGAGTGAATTTGGTGGTTGTAACCAGATCCCACACTGGAGTAGAGGCTGTTGGGAAATGAAGGTCTTCCAGCTGGAGTTGGGGTGAAGGCACTGCTGTTCTGCATGTATCCTGGATAGGTGGTAATATCCGTTCTCTTGAACCTCTTCCTCCTCCTAAGGAAGCTTCCATTATCAAACATGTCTTCTGCTGCAGGGTCCAGAGTCCAGTAGTTCCCTTTGCCTGGGTGGCCAGGTTCTCTAGGGATCTTCACAAAGCAGTCATTAAGAGTTAGGTTATGCCTGATAGAGTTCTGCCATTTTTTAGAGTTCTCTCTATAGAAGGGGAACCTTTCCATAATGAACTTGTAGATCCCTCCTAGAGTCAGCTTCCTCTCCGGAGAATTGGCAATGGCCATGGCGATCAAGGCAATGTAGCTGTAGGGGGGTTTGCCTTTCTGCACTGGTCGTTTTCTTCTCCTTCCACCAGAAGCTTGGACTTGTTCTTCAAGGTGGCCACCATCATCGAACTCCTCCAATGGGCTGCAGTTGCCTTTAGGTTCACACTTGATGGAGACCCCATCCTTGAGCCTGGCAGAGCCCGGGGAGTCCAGGGACAGGTTGGGGGAGCTTCCCATAGGACTGGAGCCTTCACTGGGTGATTGCTGCGACTCTACAGTCATGGTGCACATGCCTGGGTAGTAGGAGAAGCTTGCCAAATTCATAAACAAAACCCTCTCAGATTCCCCTGTGCAAATGTCATCTGGGATCCTTCCAGACAGACCAGGTGCTGCTCCTACTCATTAGACCTGGCTTATATATCACAGTTCAAAAAGTCCGGCGCCTCCCAACCTCCCAGCATATGTCAAAGCCCTTCATTACAATATCACCCTCCCCCTTCTTCCCTTCTGATGGTGGCCCCAGATAGCTCTACACATCGCCCAGACAAGCCACAGGGAGCAGCATGGGTAAGGTGAGCCCCTCTCTGCTGGGGAACCACAAGTCCCAGAGAGGCTGCAGAGCATCTCACAGTCATACACCTTAGGGGGGAAATTGGGAATTTTGGTGGCAACTGACCAAGGGCATGCAACATGTCACTGCTGTCTGATGGGTGATATCAGACATTTCTCACCTGGACTGAAGATGTGCTCCGAGCTGACTCAATAATCAATAGAAGGATCGTCTATACAAGTACATTGCCATCAATTGTCGGTAAAGGGGCTACAATTACTTTGTAACAGGCACATAGGATGATACAATGATTACCAACAATGTATCAAAGTCCATTCATCCGGGACAGAGGCATAGAGATTGTCAATGTGTACATAACATATATATGATATTAGAAAATATAAAATGTTATAATAATAATAATAATAATAATAATAATAATAATAATAATAATAATAAAGCAACAACTACCGATGCATTCAGATCTGAAACCCCACTTACTTAGAAAAAAGTACATATTATGTTAAATCCAACATGTTATAATAATATTAATTGCATATAAATAACACGTTATTACATATATGAGAGAGAGAGAGAGAGAGAGAGAGAGAGAGAGAGAGAGAGAGAGAGAGAGAAAGAAAGAGAGAGAGAGAGAGAGAGAGAGAGAGAGAGAGAGAGAGAGAGAGAGGATGTGAAAAAAAAATGTTATATATATTATTATTATTATTATATATTATTTAATATATTGTTGTTATTATTATTATTATTATTATTATTATTATTATTATTATTAATAATAATAATAATAATAATAATAATATTATTATAAATAATAATAATTATAATCATTGTATATTTATTATATAATATATATTTTATTATTAATATATATTTTTTATAATAATGATAATATCATTATTATTATTATTATTATTATTGTTATTATTAATAATACTTATTATAATTATTATATATCTATTATATAATATATATTTTATTATTAATATTTAAAAAAAAAACATTATAGCAATGATAATTTCATTATAAAATGTAATTTTGTTTGTATACTATTGATATGTAATTATATTATTCTATTATAAATATTATTATTATTATTATTATTATTATTATTATTATTATTATTATTTATATTATTATTATTATTATTATTATTATTATGATTATTGTTGTTATTATTATTATTTTTAATATTATCATTATTATTATTATTATTATTATTATTATTATTATTATACTGTTTAATTTTCTTATATTATTGACATGCAATTATATTTTTGTGGCTATGCAATTATATAATTAATATTATAATTACTATTACTATTATAACAAAATTAAATATATATTATCTAAACGTTATGAATATATACAATAATAGACAAGTAGGATTTCAGAACTGAAACAAAAAAAACTGTCATTACACCTACTAATAATAAAACTTATGATAACAGCTACATTCCGTACTAATTACTTGTCTGTAAATGTAAATTTGTATCAATAATTGCAGTGTTATATCTCGCAGAGCCCCTTAGTTTTGTATCGGAGCCTCATATTTGTTTATATATTCATATTAAACTTTGTTTTTCCTGAAATGTAACAATGTAACTCCTTGTTTATTAAACTATGAAAAAAGTAATCATAATGTATTGACTATATTTTACTACATAAAAACAATAAATATATTCTATATATACAATTAGTACAATCTATATAATCTCTACTATGTATACTATACCTTACAATCTGTAATCTTTATGACATATATACTATATCTATACTATCTATACAATTTATACTATCTATATATTATATCTATACAATCAATACTATTTACACTATACTATACTTATCATACTATCTATACAATCTCTACTATGTATATTTAATATCTATACTATACAATCTATGTACTATACTATACACTATGTATACTATATCTATACAATCAATACTATTTACACTATCTATACTATACGTATCATACTATCTATACAATATCTACTATGTATATTTAATATCTATACTATATAATCTGTATACACAATACAATGTACAGTATGCTATATCTATATTATCTATATAATCGAACCCTATACTATCAATATACTATATCTATGCAATCTATCTATACCATATCTATATAATCTATACTATACTATATCTATACTATATCTATACTATACAATCTATACTATACTATATCTATACTATATAATCTATACTATCCTATATCTATACTATATAATCTATAGTATATCTATACTCTCTATCTACAGTCGCAGTGATTCGCACAGTATTCACACACAATGGAAGGAGTTTGGTTATCAGTGAAAGGGATCTGATGGATTATGGGCCAATCAGAGCTTCTGATAGGCGGATTACTGGCTTGTTATTGCCATTCAGCACCTCGGCCGGGAATGTTAATTGATCTGTCAGGTAATGAGGGTATTATTGGAATTATTTATATCGGGGTAATTGCTTTCTTAATCGCTTATATATTCGGACTCTGTGCGGCGTGGGAAATAATGAAAGATTTTCCTGGAAGAGTTTGTAGATTATTCCAGCAGAATATATAGGAGAAATGATATTCCTACAGAAATAGAATATTTCCATTTAAGGAGTGGAATATACAGCTCTGGTTATATTGATGAATGATGTCATTTTACTGCATTCAAATTCATTCCATGAAGAAATTTCATTCATTCCAATTTCACTATATAATAATAATAATAATAATAATAATAATAATAATAATAATAATAATAATAATAATAATAAAAAAAGAAAAAAAAAAAGGTCAGGTAACATTTTGTGCATTTTCAGGCAATATTCGGCAGGCACATTGAAACCAAGAAAAAACACACATAAAATAATACTTTATTCACACATAAAAAAAATACTGCAATCTAATTTTCTGTGTTTTAGTACATTCACACCATTGAAAAATATTTACTGAATTTTCTGTTTCACTTAACATAATGCTTGAAAAAAATAATTATATACACACATGTGTATATATATATATATATATATATATATATATATATATATATATATATATATATATATATATATATATATATATATATAAATATAAATATATATATATATATATATATATATATATATACACACACACACATATATGTACACATTTAAATGCACAAAACAGTGCAGACATATAGTACATGTTGTAATGTATGTCAAAGGTGTGCAAAGGCCCTCAGAATGAGCTTAACTGGCCCCATGCATCAAGTTGCAATATCACTTATTGATGATTTAAAGCGGGGTTCCAACCACAATTAGCATTTTTTAAATATATGTCCTTTCATCATGTGTTTTTATAATATAAATCCGGTCACTTACTATTTTACAATCTGCCGCCGCCGCTCCGCATAGTTATTCAAAAAAGATAGTTTATAAAACTATGTCCACACCGTTGTCATTTTGCTTGTGGGCATTGTGAAGCCTACAAGCACCTAGGACCAGATTCACGAAAATTTGCGGCCGTGTAACGTTACCCGTTTACGTTACACCGCCGCAAGTTTTCAGTGTAAGTGCCTGATCCTCAAAGCACTTACCTGGAAACTTGCGGCGGTGTAACATAAAGTCGTCCGGCACAAGCCTGCCCAATTCAAATGGGGCGGGTACCATTTAAATTAGGCGCGCTCCCGCGCCGGACGTTCTGCGCATGCTCCATTCGCAATTTTCCCGACGTGCTTTGCGCGAACTTACGGCGGCCTGACGTGTTTGTGAATCGCGACGTGCGTAACGTACTTACGCCGGGAAAAAAAAATTCAAAAGCCACGCGGGAACAACGGGCATACTTTAACATGGTGGAGTAATTTTACACCATGTTAAAGCACACCTAACTTTGCGACGGTAAAAAAAGACTTGCGCCGACGTAACGACGGGAAAAACCTTCGTGGATCGCCGTAACTGCTAATTTGCATACCCGACGCTGGAATACGACGCAAACTCCCCCCAGCGGCGGCCGAAGTATTGCATCCTAAGATCCGACGGTGCACTCTAAAAAATAATGTCTTGGCTCAACAAAAAAAAATAACGCAACAGTTTGCATCAAGCTTTTTAAGTTATGACAATGTCAGGTAAAATTAAGTGGAAGCAACAACCTACATTGTGTTGAGGTAATTAGCTTTTCTGCTAGATATAAATGCATTTTTATTTACCATCCACTTAATTACTGGCATTATAAACACATGTTTTTAAGTTGAGTAGTCAACAATATTAAGTTGCTCCAATTAGTTTTTCCAGTTTCTACAATCATTTTTTTAAGTCACATGTACTTAATTTCTACAATTATGAGCACACTTTCTTTAGGTTAATAAACAGCTAAACTCAAGTTGCTCCAAAGTTATTTTCTCTATTAGTGTTTAGCTTTGTTTTTATACTAGCTTTCACAAATGAATTCATTCAACAACACAATTGTTAAACAATTAGACCCCTTTCACACTGGAGTGGTTTGAAGGCGCTATTGCGCTTAAAATAGCGCCTGCAAACCGACCCTAAACTGTGTCTCGAGTGACCCTAAAGCTTTGTCTCCAGTGTGAAAGGCCAAGGGCTTTTACATTGGAGCGGCACTTTACCGCGGACGCACTTACCGCCCCAGTGTGAAAGGGGCCTTAAGTTTATTACACAAAACAGTTGAGTTTTTTAACATAAATAGTAAAGTTAACAAAAATAGAAAATAAGTTTCAAACATAAAGATTTGTACCATTTATAATATTTTCTAATATATCTAAAACCACAGTGCCAAATATAAACTTAGGACCGTCTCACACCGGAAATTGCACAGGAATGCACTGTATGTTCACATGCGATTCACATGCAGTTCTGTGTAGTGCGATTTCAGCTCATTCATTTTGGATGGGCTGAATTTGCACTGCACTAAAAGTAGTGAGCCAGATTCACGTAGAACTGCGGCGGCGTAACGTAGATACGTTACACCGCCGCAAGTTTTCATCGCAAGTGCCTGATTCACAAAGCACTTGCAATGAAAACCTACGCCGGCGGCCTCCGGCGTAAGCCCGCGTAATTCAAAGGGGCGTGTGCCATTTAAATTAGGCGCGCTCCCGCGCCAGACCTACTGCGCATGCTCCCTTTTCAATTTCCCGCCATGCTTTGCGTGAAGTGACGTAATTTTTTCGATCGGCGACGTGCGTAGCGTACTTCCGTATTCCCGGACGTCTTATGCAAACGACGTGAATTTTTTAATTTCGACGCGGGAACGACGGCCATACTTTATACAGCACATACGTGTGCTGTGTAAAGTTAAGGCACCAAAAACGACGACTAACTTTATGACAGGAAACTAGACTAGCGGCGACGTAGCGAACGCGAAAAACCGTTGTGGATCGCCGTAACTCCTAATTTGCATACCCGACGCTGGTTTACGACGCAAACTCCCCCCAGCGGCGGCCGCGGTATTGCATCCTAAGATCCGACAGTGTAAAACAATTACACCTGTAGGATCTTCTGGCTATCTATGCGTAACTGATTCTATGAATCAGTCGCATAGATACTCTGAGAGATACGGCGGAGTATCTGAGATACTCCGTGTATCTCCTTTGTGAATCTGGGCCAGTGTATCTACAATTGGAAACTCATTGCAACCGGATCACATGGTACTTCTGTACCACGTGATCCAGTGCAAGCAAACACACTGCATTTGTGATCTGCATTTGGGGTGTCATTAGCTTAAAATTGACACTCACTGCAGAACACAGCTGCAGTGCATTTTAAACATGGTGTGGGAAATTCTCATGGATACACCGCTCCTACAGCACCCCTGCCCATTGAAATTATTGGGCAGCACCACCGGCAGCGGCACTTTGCTGGCGGTTTTAACCATTTTTTTGCCCGCTAGTGGTTGTTAAAAACACCCCGCTAGCGGCCGAATAGCACCGCTAAAAATAGCGGCGCTTTACTACTGACGGCGCCTCAGTGTGAAAGCGGCCTTAGGGCAAGTAGGAAGAGGGAAGAGGGAGCTGATAAGGGGGAAAGAGCATCAAAAAAAAAGAAGAAAAACAGACAAATAGGAATACCACAATAGTGGCCATAGGTTGGAGGGGAGAGAGGAAAACAGTCCCTCCGTCTCCAAGGAAAGAAGACAATAAACAATCAGACTATTGGGGTTTATTTACTAAAGGCAAATCTGAAAGATCTGAAATGAGGGGAAGCTCTGCTGATTTTATCATCCAATCATGTGCAAGCGAAAATGCTGTTTTTATTTTCCTTGCATGTCCTCCTCAGATCTACAGTGACTGCACTTCCAAGTGCACCTTCAGTGCAAAGTGAATTTGCCTTTAGTAAATATTTTAAACAAACCATGAAGTCTTGAATATAGTTTGCCATAGAAGCTAAAATCTATAATACACTGACTCCCCTGGCACAAAAAACAAACAAAAACTTTTTCAAGCTTAGCAGATTTTACAAATGGCGCACTATCAATGCTACCCACTGACATGAGGCAATGATGTTCACAAGGCTAAAAACAACCAGCACTATATTAGGACAAAGTTTGTTAGTTGGTGTTGCCTTTTAACACCTAGTTCTCGAGCTATAGGCTATAAGGGATTACAAATAGTAATAGTTCCAAATTTCTTTGTAAAGCAAATTATTTTCACCTTTAAAAATGTCTTTCATATTTCTGTGCAGCAGCAGGTCTTCCTTCCAACATGTCTCAGCTTTTTCTGCGTTATGTTGGTGGGGGAGGAGACTTGCAATAACTCAAGATAGAACAAAATTGAGTTACCAAGTCCATTTTATTAAGTTACCACAACTTAAATTTCCTTTTACATCAATGAATGTAGAAATGGGACTGTACACAACACACAAAATTAGGTTGCTGTAATTTCCAACATTATAATATCAACAGAACTTATTAAAATAGGTTTTCAACGTAAAAAGTTTATTTAAAACAATAAATTTGAATTTTTACCTTGGAAATATGCATTTAATTAAGTGGTGGTAACAGGTCTCTCGAATTACTTTTTAGAGTGTGTAAGTCAATTACACCTGTCGGATCTTAGGGATATCTATGCAGAACTGATTCTATGAATCAGCCACATAGATACGACAGGAGATACGACGTCGTATCTCCTCTGTGAATCTGGCCCTTACTTCCTGGAAGTCTTGGATGGGGAGTGATAATTGGACAGCGCACTGCATCCTGGGAAATGATGACACACATTTCCCAGGAGCGTTAGAGGGAGATGATGTCAGGATCCTAGGTGATTCCAAAGGCAGATTTTGTGGGATTGCATAGCAACAGGCATTTCCAGATGAGTAAAAACATTTTATTTTTCAGGTCTAATCAGCACAATAATGAAAAAAACATTTTGGGATGGAAACTCCACTTTAAGCATTGTGGGAACTGTGCTTGTAGGGAGTGGGTTACCACAATGCGCTGGTAACACAAATGCTTTGATGCGTTGCAGTGCAATTAATTTTCAAAAGCACCCCAACACACTAAGGTAACACGCATGTGGTGCAGCTCACTGCAAGACATGGCAACGCAAAATATAGTGCAATGCATCAAAAATTCTGTGGCGTCCCCATTATTAGGGGCCTTCTAGAGCATTGGTAATTCAATGGGCAACACATGTGAATGCACATCATAATGAGCATTTATCACATGCATTAATGCCCCACACAAATGTAAACAGGCCCTTCATAAGACCTTACTTAGGAAAAATTGCCATACTCCCGATCCAGTCTGTGTGGTTATTAGTTAAATGTATGAAATGGCCTTGGCCTTCCACCACTCCACAAGCCTTACCCTCTGACGTGTTTCACCCCAACCACCAGGGCTTAGCCATAACGGTCCTCTATGAATATGCCCCGGTGTGTGGGACGAAACATGTCAGAGGGTATGGCTTGTGGAGTGGTGGTGCAAGGCTGAGGCCATCTCACACATTTAACCACACAGACTAGATTGGGAGTGGAGCTCCCACTACTGGATGGTGATATTTTCAGCCAGAACCCCATTTCTGAGTACCAGTGGGTCTATATATATATATATATATATATATATATATATATATATTTGCCTTTTTTGCTTAGAGCTGTGCTACAAGTATTAACAAAAACCTGGGGAATGCCCAGGGAAAAACCAAGCCTACTTACCGACCAGCTAGCAGACAACCAATTAACCTGTCTAACACTATGCGTTAAAAACAGGGGTCTAGTCCGCACGCATTTGCAAACGCATGCGTGAGCCACAGAGCCGCGCCAAGGCACCCTGTAATATCTGTGGTCCTAACACTAAACAATGAGTGTCCCCACAGTGGAGGCACATGCATTTTAATGGATAGATAGGGGCAGGTGGACTGAAGGGGAGCCACCCCTTCTTAAAGGTACAAGAGCACACCAAACACCCAGCATATAGCACAGTGGCTGCAAAGGTGTTGGTGCACTGCTGGACACTACAAGCACCATAGGTGAAACACAAACATGTCCACCGCCCCCATCTATAGCTGGCTATCGCAGTGGGGACACTCATTGTTTAGTGTTAGGACCACAGATATTACAGGGTGCCTTGGCGCGGCTCTGTGGCTCACGCATGCGTTTGCAAATGCGTGCGGACTAGACCCCTGTTTTTAACGCATAGTGTTAGACAGGTTAATTGGTTGTCTGCTAGCTGGTCGGTAAGTAGGCTTGGTTTTTCCCTGGGCATTCCCCAGGTTTTTGTTGTTATCTGTTTTAGCCTTCCAATGCTACTTACTGCGATAGCCAGCTATAGATGGGGGCGGTGGACATGTTTGTGTTTCACCTATGGTGCTACAAGTATTAGTAAGTCTTCATGAGACTTTGCCAGTTCTATAAATAGTTCAAGCCCTAGTCCCTGCTATAGAAGAGGTAGTATCTTCAGATGACTTTGTATCCTGCAGCTTGCAATGGTTTCTTCCTCTAACTCACAGGTGTCAAACACAAGGCCCGCGGGCCGAATCCGGCCCTCCGGGCCACTTCATGTGGCCCGCGCTCCAGCCCTCCTCCAGACCCTTACTTTCTGCTTTCAAACAATGCATCCAGCTTCTACCCAGCAGCAGCATAAGGAAAGGGGGGTCCACTGTGATGTAAGGGAGAGTGGGGCACTCAAATTCTGATGGTGGGGTGGCTCTTGACATCTATTGTAAGGGGAGGGGATGTGCTGGACATCTAATCTTACAGATACAACCGTCCCCTTTGAGGACAATCATAATGCTGATGCGGCCCACAATGAAATTGAGTTTGACACCCCTGCTCTAACTCCTATGAAGTGTCCCAAGGAAATAAGCATCTGACACTTCTGGAAGTGTCGAGAGCCAAACTAGACTGAAGACTGAAGACATCTTGTGCCTAGGTTCACACTGCTGCGAATTCAAAATCGCGGTAAAATGTGCGATTTTACCGCGATTTCGCGGCTGCGATTTTGCCGCGATTTTGCCACGTTTTCGGCCGCAATTTAATGTAAATCGCGGCCCGAAATCGCAAAAAGTAGTACAGGAACTACTTTTTGAAATCGCAGATGCGGCGTCGCACTGATTAGGACAGTGCCATTGCCGACAATTACCGCCGATTTGAGATGCGATTTGACATGTCAAATCGCATCTCAAATCGTTCCAAATCGTACCCAGTGTGAACCAGGGCTGTAAGAAAGAAAGTTACCGCTCCAGGTGGATTGTGTTAGGATGATCAGTATGGTCTCAGGAAATCAAGGGTGCTGGCAATGCACAAGGCAACAAATGGAAAAAGAAAATATGGACAGCCGCACTCCAAAAAACCTTGATGGTTGTCTTTATTTAAAAAAAGGAAAAATGCACTACAAGTCACAGCACACTACACGGGAGTAAAAAAGATGACGCGTTTCGCACTATAAATTAGTGCTTAATCAGAGCTATGATTAAGCACTAATTTATAGTGCAAAACGCGTCAGCTGTTTTACTCGAGTATATACTGGGGGGGGGGGTGACTATGCTGATGGATGGGGTCTGCACTGGGGGGGTGACTATGCTGATGGAGAGGGTCTGCACTGTGGGTGTGACTATGCTGAAATAGGGGGTCTGCACTGGGGGGTGACTATGTTGATGGAGGGGGTCTGCACTGGGGGGGTGACTATGTGATGGAAGGGGTCTGCACTGGGGGGGTGACTATGTGATGGAAGGGGTCTGCACTGGGGATGACTATGCATATGGAGGGGGTCTGCACTGGGGGGGTGACTATGCTGATGGAGGGGGTCTGCACTGGGGGGGGGACTATGCTGATGGAGGGGGTCTGCACTTGGGAGTGACTATGCTGATGGAGGGGTCTGCACTGGGGGGGGTGACTATGCTGATGGAGGGGGTCTGCACTGAGGGGGGTGACTATGCTGATGGAGGGGGTCTGCACTGGGGGGTGACTATGCTGATGGAGGGGGTCTGCACTGAGGGGGGTCTATGCTGATGGAGGGGGTCTGCACTGAGGGGGTCTATGCTGATGGGGGGTGGCCTGCACTGGGGGGTGACTATGCTGATGGAGGGGGTCTGCACTGGGTGGTGACTATGCTGATGGAGGGGGTCTGCACTGAGTGGGGTCTATGCTGATGGGAGTGTCTGCACTGAGGGGAGGTCTATACTGATGGAGGGGGGCTGTACTGAATGGGGGGTTTATACTGAGGAAAGGGGGTTTGTACTTAGTGGGGGGTCTGTACTGAAGGAAGGCTATAGTTGGCAGGGGGGGTGACACCGTTTTTTTTCGCACCGGGTGACACCAACCCTAGTGACATTACTGGTCACAGAGAAAAATGAATTCCAGGATTTACAGCAAATATCTCATCTTAAATCTGCTCAAACCCCCCGTCTAACTCCTATACTAACTACCCTGTAGAAGGAAGAGGCTTATACTCACATATTCTCACAGCGTTCCCATCTGGTCACGTGAGCGGCTCCCAGTGGCAGTTTCAGAGGAGAAGAAGGACAGCTGACAACAGGTGCCCTATAATAAGCCTACGGTGACGTCACCAGCCAGACATTACAGATTTTGTAGACGCTCTATCCTCTCCCCTGAAGCCAGATGCTGGAGAGATCACATGACCGGACCGGGGCACCCTAAGAATAGATAAGTAATAAGCATCTTCCTTCTACAGGGTACTTAGAATAGGAGTTAGAAGGGGGGCAGGAGCAGATTTAGGAGTTACGTAAAATTATTTTTTAAACTCTGAAAAAACTCCCTACTACCACATTGTGATCATTGGTGCTCTCCAAACCTTGGAACGTTACTTTTCTGTGGCTCCATGCCTGAAATTCATACTAGAGCCGCATTATCCACTCAAGAGAGTATGACATGGGTCTGCCATAGAAGGCCGGAGTTGGGATTTGTAGATCTACAAACATACTCACTAGGGCCAATGTGGTCAATTAACACGTCTTTGGTGTGTGGGTGGAAACTCACGCGAACACAGGGAGACAATGCAAACTCCATGCAGATATTGTTATGGCCCGAGTTAGGAAAGTGGTCATAATTCTGAGATTTTCGGAGCTGAGGCAGAAGTCATAGGCCTCATACACACGACCGAGAATCTCGTCGTAAAAGAAACGTTGTTTTCCTCGACGAGGTTCTTGTCAAGCTTTCTTTGCGTACACACTGTCGAGACAAAATCTCGTTGTTCTCAAACGCGGTGACGTACGACGGCACTGTAAAGGGGAAGTTCGATTCCACTGGCGCCACCCTTGGGGCTGCTTTTGCTCATCTCATGTTACCGCGTGTTAGTAAAAGTTTGGTGAGAGACAATTCGCGTTTTTTGTCTGTTACAGCGTGACAAATGTGCTATCTCCATTACGAACGATACTTTTACCGAAGGTGCGCTCTCGTCTCATACTTTATTCTGAGCATGCGCGGGTTTTTAAGCATTCACACGAATCTGTTTCTCATCGTAAACCAGCCCGACGAGAACCATGACGAGAAAATTGAGACTCCCGACGAGAAAAAAGAGAGCAGGTTCTCTTTTTTTCTCGTCCACGACAGTTTTCTCAACGAAAAACATACACACGACCGTTTTTCTCGGCAAAAAAACTCTGCCAGCAGTTTTCTTGATGGTTTTTGGTTTTCGTGTGTACGAGGCAATAGGCTCGGCCTGAGAAAAACAATGCTGCAGTTCATGAATTAAGAAGAAATCACCCAGTCTATGTGTATGGAAGAGCTGAAACTTCAAAGGGTGGTGGCACATAGTGCTTGTAGAAGGGGGATGATGATCTACACTCACTGGCCACTTTATTACCTTGCTAGTACTGGGTTGGACCCCCTTTTGCCTTAATTCTTTGTGGCAAAGATTCAACAAGGTGTTGGAAACATTCCTTTAGAGATTTTGGTCCATATTGACCTGATAGCATCACGGAGTTGTTGCAAATTTGTCGGCGGCACATGCATTATGCCAATCTCCTGTTCTGCTACATCCCAAAGGTGCTCTATTGGATGGAGATCTGATGACTGTGGAGGCCATTGGAGTACAGTGACCTCCTTGTCTGGTGAGAGGATTGGAGCTTTGTGACATGGTGCATTATCCTACTGGAAGGAGCCTTCAGAAGATGGGTACACTGTAGTCATAAAGGGATGGACATGGTCAGCAACAATACTCAGGTAGGCCGCGGCGTTTAAAAGATACTCAACTGGTACTAAGGGGTCCAAAGTGTGCCAAGAAAATATCCCCCCACACCATTACACCTCCACCACCAGTCTGAACCGTTCATACAAGGCAGGATGGATCCATGCTTTCATGTTTATGCCAAATTCTGACCCTACCGTCTGAAAGTCACAGCTAAAATTGAGACTCATCAGACCAGGCAACATTTTTCCAATCTTCTATTGTGCAATGTTGGTGAGCCTGTGTGAATGGTAGCCTCAGTTTCCTGTTCTTAGCTGACAGAAGGGTCCACCTGGTGTGGTCTTCTGCTGCTGTAGCCCACCTGCTTCAAGGTTTGTTGTGTTGTGCGTTCAGAGATGGTATTCTGCACTCCTTGGTTGTGGCGATTTGAGTTAAGCCTCGTATACACGACCGGTTTTCTCGGCAAAAAACAGAAAGAAATCTGATTCTTGCCGAGATTACCGTTCGTGTGTACGAGGCTTTCAGGTTTCTCGTCAGGAAATCTGTCCAGAATCTCGACGAGAAAAAAAGAGAACCTGCTTTTTTTTTTTCTCGTCGAGATTCTTGTCGGCCTGTTTCCCGACCAGAAACCCGAGAGTGTGTATATTTACCTGTTGCCGCTCGAAATGACTTTGACGCATGCGCGGTAGCTTCCACGGCGTACGTGATGACGTCACAGCGCTCTTTCCTTTCAAGAGAACGGCGGTTCTTTTGAAACGAGAGTCTGTACACTCGGGCGGCAAGAGTTTCTTGCCAAGAATCTCAACAGGGGAAACAACGTTTTTTTCCTGACGTGATTCTTGCCCGTGTGTACAGGGCCTTACTGTTGCCTTTCTATCATCTTAAACCAATCTGCATATTCTCCTCTGACATCAACAAGGCATTTTCCTCCACACAACTGCCGCTCACTGGATATTTTCTCTTTTTCGGACCATTCTCTTTAGACTCGAGAGATGGTTGTGCGTGCAAATCCCAGTAGATCAGCGGTTTTTGAAATACTCAGACCAGCCTGTCTGGCACCAACAATCATGCCACATTCAAAGTCACTTAAATCCCCTTTCTTCCCCATTTAGATACTCGGTTTGAACTTCAGCAAGTCCTCTTCACCACGTCCAGATGGCTAAATGCATTGAGCCATGTGATTGGCTGATTAGGCTGATTAGGAATTGATCAGGTGTAATAAAGTAGCCGGGGAGTTTCTATAGCGCAGCCAAAGATGATGTAGGTGGGACAGTCCCTTTTCTATGGTATGAAGGTAGCACATTCATATTCCCTGAAATGGTTTCCCAGTCATTTCCTGTTCTGGGTCACAGAGTTATTGCTCAACACAAATTGTGTCATTGCAGCGAGCAGAGGTGACAGCGCTCTTCTCTCCTCCGGCTAATCAGGAAGAGCATCTGGGGTCAGGTCATGGCTACATTACCCCCTAAGACTGCTTGGGGCAGAAAGGATTCACCATGAGCCACAGAGTTCATAAATGAATGACAATAAAAAGAAGCTAATAAAGTAGATTGTCATCTACCATTAAAAAGGGAATACGGCATATGTCACAGCAACGTCATCACAGGTTTTATTTTTTCACTGGAAATTTTCTGTTTTATTGTTGGGGCCGGAAATTCAATTACTTAAAGTGCATATCCAGCCAAAACTTTTTGTGCTAGTTTTGGATAAAGTGGGCAAGGATTAAAACCCCTGATAAGTTTTTACTTTTATCCAGAACTCTTTAACCACTTCAATACCGGGCATTTTCACCCCGTTCCTGCCTAAGCCAATTTTCAACTTTCAGCACTGTCACGCTTTGAATGACAATTGCGCGGTCGTGCACCGTTACTCCCAAACAAATAGAGCTTTCTTTTGGTGGTATTTGATTATCGCTGCGGTTTTTATTTTTTGCGCAATAAACAAAAAAAGACTGACAATTTAAAAAAAAAAAACACAATGAGCTAGATTCACAAAGGACTAAGCCGACGTATCTACTGATACGCCGTCGTAAGTCCGAATGTGAGCCTTCGTATGTATGCGTCTGATTCAAAGAATCAGATACGCCTGAATTTGTCCAAGATACGACCGCGTAAGTCTCTTACGCCGTCGTATCTTGGGTGCATGTTTATGCTGGCCGCTAGGGGCGCTTCCGTAGATTTACGCGTCGAATATGCAAATGACCTAGATACGCCGATTCACGAACGTACTTGCGCCCGTCGCTGTAATCTACACCGTTTACGTAAGGCGTACGTCCGTCGTAAAGTTATCCCTGCTATATGAAGCGCAGCTAATGTTAAGGTATGGACGTCGGAACAAGCGTCAAATTTTATAACGTTTACGTAAGTCGTACGTGAATGGGGCTGTGCGTGGGTTACGTTAACGTCATAGGCGTCGAGGCGTCGTATGTTTGGGTGTATATATTCGACGTGATTCTGAGCATGCGTGCGCATGCGCCGTTCGATTGGCCGCTCATTTACATGGGGTCACGGTTAATTTAAATGAAGCACGCCCACTACCTGCCTACTTTGAATTAGGCGGGCTTACGCCGGCCTATTTACACTACGCCGGCGCAACGTACGGCGTGACTCCTTTGAAAATACTGTTCTGGGCTCCCTGTTTTACGTCGGCGTAGCGCATATGAGATGCGCCCAGGTACGTGAATCTAGCTCAATATTTTTTACTTTTTGCTATAATAAATATCCCAACTTTTAAAAAAAATAAATACAATTTTCTCAGTTTAGGCCGATACGTATTCTTCTAAATATTTTTGGTAAAAAAAAAATCGCAATAAGCGTATAGTGATTGGTTTGCGCAAAAGTTATAGCGCCTACAACATAGGGGATAGATTTATGACATTGGATTATATATATATATATATATATATATATATATTTTTTTTTTATTAATAATGGCGGCGATCTGGAATTTTTGTCAGGACTTTGATATTCGGACACTTTTGACACTATTTTGGGACCATTCACATTTATACAGAGATCAGTGCTATAAATATGCATTGATTACTGTATAAATGTGACTGGCAGGGAAGGGGTTAACACTAGGGGGCAATCAAGGGGTTAAATGCGTTCCCTAGGAAGTGATTCTAACTGTGAGGGGAGGGGACTGACTGGGGGAGGTGACCGATCTGTGTCCCTATGTACAAGGGACACACCGTCGGTCTCCTCTCCCTGACAGGACGCGGATCTGTGTGTCTACACACACAGATCCACATCCCTGGCTCTGTAACTGCCGATTACAGGTACCTGGCGGACGTCGGTTTTGCAGGCAAGCGCATCG
The DNA here is from genome assembly GCF_905171775.1 of Rana temporaria. Lineage (NCBI taxonomy): Eukaryota > Metazoa > Chordata > Amphibia > Anura > Ranidae > Rana > Rana temporaria. The sequence goes on from NC_053495.1 coordinate 179,059,887, forward strand.
GCACATGCTGGACGCGGCGGGCAAGCGCGCGTACCACCGGCGGCGCGTGCGCCCCCTAGCGGCCGGGAGGCCTGAGTATGTCATATGAAGTCCACCCAGGATGGCAGAGCCACCTTGTGGACATTATATGACAATACGCCGGTATTGAAGTGGTTAGAGGCTCGTTCCCAATTTAGGCCAATGTGTATTCTGCTACATATTTTTGGTAAAAAAAATAAAAAAATCCTAATAAGTGTATATTGATTTGTTTCCGCAAAAGTTATAGCGTCTACAAACTATAGGATATTTTTATGGACTTTTTATCTTTTTTTTTTACTAGTAATGGCGGGGATCAGCGACATTTAGCAGGACTGCGACATTGCGGTGGACAAAACGGACACTAAGGGACACCTTTGACACTTTTCTGGGGACCAGTGACACCAATACAGTGATCAGTGCTAAAAAAATATGCACTGTCACTGTTCTACCTCTCTCAGAACTTGTTCTGCATACAGACGGCAGAACTTTTTCAGCCAACATACACGAAACTACGTGGTTTTCTGCTCTTTAGCGCCACCCTTTGGGCAACTTCTGCTAATGTTGTCTTATGGTTAGCATTGCTTTGGAGCATGCGTGTTTGTACTTTGGATTTTGTTCCGACAGCTTGTGTACGCGCGATCGGATAATCCAACAAAACACATTTGTTGTCGGACAGTTTTAAAGCATGCTATAAAACAATTGTTGTTGTAAATTCCGATGGAGCATACAAGCGGTCGGATTTTACGACAAAACCCTGCCATCACACATTTGTTGTCAAAAAAATCAGATCGTGTTTATGAGGCTTAAGTCTGACCACAGATTTTCTATTGGATTGAGGTCTGGGCTTTGACTAGGCCATTCCAACACATTTACTGTACATGTTTCCACTTAAACCACTCAAGTGTTGCTTTAGCAGTGTGTTTGGGGTCATTGTCTTGCTGGATGGTGATCCTTCATCCTACCTCAAATCACACACAGAGTGGTACAGGTTTTGCTCAAGACTATCCCTGTATTTAGGAACATCCATCTTTCCCTCAACTCTGACCAGTTTCCCAGTCTCGACTGCTGAAAAACATCCCCACAGCTTGATGCTGCCACCACCATGTTTCACAGTGGGGATAGTGTTCTTTGGGTGATGTGATGTGTTGGGTTTGCGCCAGACATGGCGTTTTCTTTAATGGCCAAAAAGTTAAATTTTAGTCTCATCAGACCAGAGCACCTCCCTCCATACATTTTGGGAGTCTCCCACATTTTTTCGT